>NW_026251424.1:0-227263 GCF_025118155.1 Cokeromyces recurvatus | reverse complement strand
CCAGAAGAACTAATGGTAGTAAGTGAAGGAGACTTTCGAGCATTTGCAGAAGATAATACACCAGCATCCTCGGCGCAAATATTGGAGGAAAGAACCATCCTAGCTTTGGCTACAACTTTTCCAACAGAGTCTTGGCTGTTACGAGGAAGGTTTAAAAGGGAACGAGCAACTTCTCTTCGCAAGGAAGCAGGTAAAGCACGTTTGAATATAGTGGCAGTTCTAATGTCATCTTCCCATTTAGCTGCACGACGGATTCGTTGGAAACGATCAGTAAAGGCTTCAATGGATTCATTTTGCTGCATTTTAAGTGATAAGAGTTTATCCATGTTATCAATTTCTTGTGCTACGTCTTGTGAAGCGTAAGTGTTAATTACAATTGATCGTACTTCTTTCCAGGTTAATGAGCGCCCCTTCAGAGTTTCGTTGAACCACGATCGCTGATCACGATTCATCCTAATTGGCATGAGACGACCCCAACTATGATCCAAGCTTAATCCATTAGAGTCAACCACAAGTGCAAATGTGTCCAGTAAGTCTTCAACTGATCCTTGGATATCAGAGTCCTTTTTCCATACGTTGCCTTGCCATTGCCAGAAAGGAAGGTCAGTTGGTATGAGATGAGAATCTCTTGGACTTGGAGTAATTTGGGTAGATGAAGGAATGAATGGTTTAGGGGAACAATAAATTTGAACCTCATCTAAGAATTTGATACATCCCGTTATACGATTTGCTTCGTCTTGTAAAGCAGCCAATTTTTCAGGAGCAATATTATTGGCGACACCGCGGGCAAGTTCTTGTGATAACTTTCTAAGAGTTTCCCGTAAGTGTTCTATAGCATCCTCGTTGGAACCAGAGTCATCTTGAATATTAGAGTTAGATGAGTCCTTCATCAAGATATCATCTTCATTCTTGTCATTGAAAGCAGCACCAGTAGAGTCTTGAATACTAATTGAGTTATCTTTT
The DNA here is from genome assembly GCF_025118155.1 of Cokeromyces recurvatus. NCBI lineage: Eukaryota > Fungi > Mucoromycota > Mucoromycetes > Mucorales > Mucoraceae > Cokeromyces > Cokeromyces recurvatus. Next base: position 226,300 of record NW_026251424.1, on the reverse strand, counting down.
TCTTGAGAAGCAGACATGATAAGTGGATAGGTAGGTTTTGTATAAATAAAAAGTTTAAAAGGAATTCGTTGAAAAAAATGTGATATTTCTTTTAAAATATCAAATAAAAATATTAGAAAATAAAAATAATAATAAGACAAAAGAGTCAACGAGACCGAACAATAGTTCTAAAGTCAATTATTTTATTTATGAATTTAAACTGATGGGGTATTTATAAGAATTGTTAAAGAGGTCTGAGGATAGGATGTGAATCAGAAAAGTATTAGTTACGACCGAATTAGGTATATTGTTGACAACAAAGTGTTAGTGATTTTAATATTATTAGATGGAGCGGATCAAGAGAGAGTTAGGATAGAATTTCTTAAATGAATTTATGATCCGCATGTTTAATCATGAAACATGACATTATAAGTCAGCTCATGACAATGATATCAAACTTAATGTAGAAGAATTATGTAATCGTCTCAAGATTACCGATACTACCTTAAAGTTACGTTATTTTAAAAGAGCTTTACGTAAAGATATTCAATATGAACTTGACCGTCTGCCTCCTAAGGATACTTCTTGGCTAGGAATAACTGAAGAAGCTAAAAGATTAGAAAAGATTCATGAAAAACATGGTGTCATTAGCTATAACGGTATAATAAATAATAATCCGCGTAACACTAACTCTGTATCTTCTTTCAAACATAGTCAATCTAGTGTAGTATCTTCTGATAGTTCAAGTGAAATTAAATCTACATTAAAGGACCTTTGTACAGCTATGGAAAAATTAAACTTCTCTATTTCTGGGCAATCCACTTCAAGTAATTATAGTAATGTCTCTACCGGAAGAAGAAATAATTTTAATCAAGGATATCATAATGAAAACAATCAAAATATAAATAAATACAATAATAATATTAGGTGCTATATCTGTGGTATGATGGGTCACAAGGCTTTTGGCTGTCCTCAAAAACCTTTCAAGAATAATAATCAATCTCAAGAACAGGGAAAAGAATTGGGACAGCAGTAGGTGAACGTGCTACTGTTGTCCAATCTATAACAAATGACGTTCCTAATAATTGTAATCAAAACATTAATGAAGAAAACAAGAAAAACATCAATTCTCAACCTAAAGTTAATTATATTAATATTATTCCTGAAGACAAAAATAAAGAATATCCAATGCCTGTATACGCCGTAGAAAAGCACCCTATTTCTACAGCTGGTGAACCCTCTAACGAAAGAAGTAAAAGAAGAAGACAAAATATTCTTTCAAATTCTAATCCTGATCCTCTTACAAATAACAATGTGGAAAATCCTATTCAAGCTGCAACCTCTAATCCAATTCAAGACTTGGATAATGTTTCACATATTGCTGTATCTGGGGCTAAACCAAAGATAAAAAAATTGAGAGCACCTCCTAGGAAAATACCAATCTATCCTACAAGAAAAGGTGGAATATGGGAAGAGTTAGATCAGTTGAAATCTACTGTCTCAGTTAAGGATCGGGTACTGTATGACAAACAGGCTCAAAGGGATCTCCGTGATGGTCTACGTTTTATCATGGGTAGAAAACCTAAAAATAACAAGAATATAAGAAATAAGGGCAAAGAAAAAGAAATAATCAATTCTAATATAAATAATCAGAACAATCGTATGGAAATCAATGCTATTACACACTTAAATGAAGTTGAATCTGATACACAAGAATTATATGAAAGTGAATCTGAATCTGATGATTTTACATCTACGGTGTCCTCTACTTCTGATGGAGAAGGTGGTAATAGTGATACTAAATTATATTATGAATCCGATAGTGATGATACAATCTATAATTATCCTTATGATATTAACAGAATTAAAAGGTCTACGCCATTCAAAGGTTTAACTCTAATCAAAAATCGTCCCATCCCCAATACTGTGTTTGACTCTGGTGCAGCTGTTTCTCTTATCTCAAGAAAGTTAGCTCAAGAATTAAAGCTGTTACCTAATGGTGATTCTCTACCTATTGCAAGTATTGATTGTAAGAAGGATTCCAATCATTGTTGCAGCAATAATAAAAGATCTGATGTAACTATTAATGTCCCTGTTCGAGTTGCTGGAAAATTACGTCCCGAGCATATGGTCATTAGTGATGACTGTGAACCGGATACTTTTATCTTGGGTATGACATGGTTCCGTAACTATGGTATCAAGCAGGATCTGAAAGAAGGTATTATTGAAATTCCCACTAAAAATGGAAGATCAGTTTATCTACAAGGATCCAGTACTATTAATGATGAAACTCCTACTTGTGATATATACTCTGTGAGCATACGTGTATCAAACAAAGTTAATGTACCAGAAGATCAAATAGAAATATGCACCTTAAAGATAAATGATACGGGTCAAGAAATATCTAAAGTACCAGCTCAACTAACAAGTTATAGTGATGAAATACCAGGTATAAATGATGAAGTTGACAAGAATTATGAAAATTTACAAGTCGAAAAGAAGGAAAAAGAAGGAAATGAAATACCTGAACCTATCCGACTATTATTGGAAAAATATAGTCATTGTTTTGCTGAAAATTCTGGTCTAGGAAGGGTAGACTCCACTTATGCACATGTAATAGAACTTGAAGATCCCAATTTAACAATAAGAACAAAACCTTACAGATTTACTTGGGAAGAAGATGAACATTTACGTCAAGAATTGCAAGATATGTTAAATAATGGTTTAATAAGACCATCTAAAGGAAAATGGACAAGTCCAATATTTTTGTTCAAAAGAAAGATAAAGGTTTGCGTTTAGTAGTTGACTTCCGTAAACTGAATAAAAACACCAAAAAGACTGCATTTCCTCTACCTCACATCAATGAATTATTAGACTCTTTTGGAGGGGCTAAGGTATTTACTACTTTGGATGCGGCTTCTGGCTACTGGCAAGTACCCCTAGCAGAAGAATCAATTGAGAAGACTGGTTTTATAACAAAGATGGGAACTTATGAATTTTTGGTTATGCCTTTTGGTTTGGCTACTGCTACAGATACATATCAAAGAATGATGACTTCGTTATTAAATCCTTATATTGGTAAATTTGTCTTAGTTTTCGTTGATGACATTATTATATATTCTAGCAATGTACAAGAACATTTGGTACATCTCCAGAAGGTTTTTGAAGTATGTAACTCTGCCAATCTCAGACTTAAGCTCTCAAAATGTCATTTCTTGCAAGATAAGGTAGAATATTTAGGACATGAAGTTTCCGCTAAAGGTGTTGCTCCTTCTAATACGAATGTTTCTAAAATTTTGAAATTAAAATCTCCTTCTGATACTAGTGAAGTTCGATCCCTCTTAGGTACTACCAATTACTACAGAAGATATATTCCTAACTATGCAGACCTAATGGAACCAATTACTAAATTATTAAAGAAGAATTGTCAATTCAAGTGGGGGAGCGAACAAGAAGAAGCCTTAAATAAAGTGAAAATTATGTTAACAAATCCACCAATATTAGCTTATCCTGATAGAAATCAAATTCAAATATTAACTACTGATGCTTCTGGAATTGGTTTGGGTGCTATTCTTTCTCAATCTCCTGATGGTAGTGAAGAAGGTGAACAAGTCATAGCATATGCATCTAAGTGCTTAAGTCAATCTCAACGTAATTGGGATTCAGTACACGCTGAAGCCTATGCTGTCGTTTGGGGAATTCGTTATTTTCGACACTATTTGGCTGGTAACAACGATTTATACTATATACTGATAATTCTGCCGTCAGCTTCATACTAAACAATGATAAGGCTAATCCTAAGGTCAGTCGATGGGCAGCAGCTCTAATGGAATATAATTATACTATCAAGCATAAACCAGGAAAGAAGAATCCTGCAGATGCACTCTCTCGTCTCTGAAAAGGAAAATATAATAGTAGTCTCTCATCAAAAAAAAAAAATAGTTATTCTGATTCTATCAAAACAAAAAAATATATCAAGATCTGTTAAACTTACTTTTGAATACACAAGATACTCTCATGGAATATCCATTATACGTTGCAATTTATTTATATATCACTCGGGGAACATATCCTATAAACTCTGATACAGTTAACAAGAAAAGAATTTATAACAAGTCCAGAAAATATTTGGCTCATAAAGGGAAACTCTATAGAAAAATTCCTATTGATACTTCTAATGGTTCAACTGAATATACTATGGGTAGGGAAATTTTACATGAAGCAAACATTGAAGATATAATTTCAAAGGTGCATCGTGAAGGTCACTTTGGGATAAAGAATACTTGGGAACGCCTATCTGTATCATATGAAGGTAAAAATATGTATCAAAAGATAGTCGATATAGTTAGAGCTTGTGATGTTTGTCAAAAACGAAAGATTGTACCAAGAAAAAGAACTGTCAAAATGAAACCAATACCGACCCCGTCACGACCATTTTTCATGATTGGATTAGATGCCGTTGGACCAATGGATACTACTCCTACTGGCAATCGTTTTATGTTAGTTTGTATTGATTATTTAACACGTTGGCCTATTGCTGCTCCATGTAAGGACATTACTGCTAAAACTGCTGAAGAATTTCTTAATAATCATGTTTTCCAATTTCATGGTGTACCTACATATTTATTGACTGATCGTGGTTCTTCTTTCAAGGCGGATTATATTGATTTTATATTAAAGAAATTAGAATGTAGACATTTAACAACTACAGCTTATCGACCTCAATCAAATGGATTAGTGGAAAGATTGAATCAAACCTTAGTACAAACTATAGCAAAAATTAGAATGGATGATAAAATTAAGAAACCTTGGGATGCTTATGTTAATAATGCTTTATTCTGTTTACGCACTATGGTCAATGATTCGACAGGATATACTCCTTCAATGCTATTATATGGTTATGAAATAAGAACACCTAGTTTGTGGTCTCCTCCTAAATATGATTATGTAGAAGGTCAAATTCATGAAGAAATCAAACGTAGGTCATTAGAAATATCAAATGTTATGAAATTATTAAGAGAAGAAGCGGTTGCAAATTCAATGAAAAAGAAAGAAAAGATGAAAGCAAGATATGATAAAGAAATAACTGAAACTATGCAGTTCAAGGTGGGAGATAAGGTCTTATTGAAAAATCACGTCCCTCAGGATAAATTTGCTGAAAAATGGATTGGTCCTATGGTCGTAGTTAAGGTTAACAAAAATTCAACATATCATCTTATGGGTCCTAATTCTAGAAGATTAGATGGTGCTGTCAATGGAAATTATCTTTTACCCTATAGAGAACACTCAAGAATGGTACCTTGTGTAAGAGAAGCTAAGAAATATCAATTAGTCGAAGAATGGTTAGCAAGAAGCTGAAATTTTGATTAAGTGGGGGAGGTTTGTTACGTGTTGTGGTAGATTTAGTTATAATCTCAAAATTTCAGCCAATCAGAATATAGGAATTCTCTTAGATAAGCCAGGTATTACATAATATTTGCTTGGACGGACTTTAAATATCTATTTATCTTCGTGGGGTTATCCCTGTCTTAAAAATGAATATATAATGAAGAATATTTTGATAAAAAAAAAAAGAGACGACTTTTGAACAGCAATCAATTTTTTTTAAGAAAAAGAACTTTTGGAACAAGGATTAATATTTTAAATAAAAGAAAATAAAAACATAAAATAAAAATATTTTCTTGCAGACTAACAAAACACTTAAGGATTCGAACCTTCCTTAATTTTCCTTTCACATAAGTATTTACTTATCATTTGTGTCCAGTTCATTAGCAACGAAGTAGATACACAGCCAATAGAAGTGGAATATAATCTGCCGTTCAGAATAAATAGACTGAATAAGAGAAGATTTAAACCATCAGTAAAGGAGTCCGACGTGAGAAAGAAGAAGTCGAAGTTATGCATGATTTGTGAAGATAGAAAACGTCGGCATAATCAATTGACAACATGAGAAAATCAAGAAGACAACACTTATGCATCTTTACTACAATCACGATTTTCCCTGTTGTCATATAAACTTTATTTTGTAGCAAAATTAATATAAATATCGAAAAATAATTGATTTTAAATAAAGACAATCAATAAATATTATAAAAACTTAATTATATTCTTTGTTATTTTTTGTTTAATACCGTCTAAAGTTTTACTCTTTTGTATCTCAAGAAGTCAAGAAACGACATTTGATGAAAATTTTTATTTACCTCACATATAACATCATAAATAAAAGCAGTCACAACGGAAAAACTATTATCAGCTAAGATATACCTTTAATAGGTTATGTTTAAAATATAGGTAAAATTTTAAAGTTCATATATTTATTAATTTTTACTCTAAAATGTTCAAATAAAAAATATATTATACATTATACATTATATTATTTCAATTATAGATAAAAAGAAATACATGTTTACTGCAAATATTCATGTTTGTTGTGTATTTAATGATGTATTACATAATATCTGTCATGAGCTGACTTATAATGTCATGTTTCTTGATTAAACAAGCCGATCAAGGAATTCTATCAAGATTTCCTTGAATCTCTCTTGATCCACTTTATCAAATAATATTAAAACTTCTAACACTTCATTATATTTAACATATCTTATTCTGTCTTCTTTTTTTTATCTCTACCTTATCAACAACTCTCGACAATTAAATGGAAGTAGTAAGTTAATGCCATGGAGAATTTGTCTACGATCATATACGACAACATCACAAACGAAAGGGAAGCAATCCACCATTATTTTTTTTAACTGATTTGTTATCACTACAGAAATAATCAGTACTCATCAAAAGCTACGCTTTATTAGAAAAATTACTCACCTGACAAATTAGAGGACATTGGCATGATTTGTGCATAAACCGCTATAATCGATAATAACTAAACATATCTTTTGAGTAGAAGAGGATATAACATTAATCATATGTATACAAAAAATAATGAAATTGATACTTTTAAATTCACATGGAAATATACACATATAATACCTTGGGTGTTGTCATGAATATTTTATAATTTAGCTAATGCTTCAACGTTGCCTTTAACATCCCTTGAAGCGATATCGCTACTGGCTTCAGATGAATATGATACATAACATTGATCAGCTTTATATCTATCATATAAATTGTCCACCATCTTTTGAATATTTTTATCTCTATAATTTGCATGTCCAACAGACTTGCGAACATATCCAATCAAAAGAAAATCTTTTTTTCAAATTTTACAAATGCTGTTGATAGTTGGCCAATCTAGATATAACATTTTTTGCAATTATTTCCACAATACAACAAAACAAAACAAAAAGTAAGTGGATGCTCACAAAAAAAAAAAAAAAAAAAAAAAAAAAACAGTTTTAAGATTACCATGAAATTCAGGCTTTAAAACGTATCAATCTCTTTTACGCGCAGAGGCTCCTGATTGTTGTCTTTTTCTGGAAAAAGTTACTTATGTGTAATTTACTTTCGATTTGGTCCATTAAGTGAACTGAGTTTCTGTTTCAAATTTGTTGGTATATAACCTTACAATTTTAAATATATCTTCGACACAGACAGCTTTCAGTTCATAATTTTCATTGTTGGCCATATTGAGGTGATAAAAATTGCATTCACAAATTGTGAAAATTGTGAATCACTTCCTAAATTATAGATATTAAAAATGTTATGAACAAGTTTTTAATTTACTTACTTAGCAGTATATTGTTCTCGGCTTCATTGGTTTTTGAAGGAGCTGGTGAAATATATATATTTTTTTTTGTAGGTGAAGGGATCATAGCTGTCTAATTTGCTTCTTGCTTTTGTGACATTGTTGGGTGTAAATTCCAAACATAATGCGTAATCACGAGAAACATTCATTTTTAATTGAAAAGGAAATAGTTTACCTCCTTTTTTTTTTTTTTTTACAGGCTCACACCAGTTTACCTTTTTTTCAGACTTATCCTAGCTTACCTATTAATCTAATCCAGTTATAAGAGTATTTATATATTTTGTGTATAAGGATGATGATAAATTATATCTGATGGCGCAACCATGGAAGAGAATAACAGTTTAATTAGAAATATTCATGTCTTTTGTTTACTTTGAGTAAAATCAATTATTACGCGTATTTTTATTATTCTTAGTTTACCCCAGTTTAACTTATAAAGTTACTTTTATAAATTTATATTCAGCAGAACAATAATAGAAGAAGATATATTTTTTGTTGTAGGATTTTATGAATTATTTTTTTTCATGCAGAGGTAAATATACTTAATATCTATGTGATTAGAATTATCATAGAAATGCGCTATATTTATTATATTATGACTATTTATTTTATTAAATTAAGTCACAAACCTCACAACCATGATAGCTACATCGTTGAGTATTGCCAACCAGAATGACTGTGAATAGCATTTAGCAATCACATCATCATAGTACTGCCATGCTAATTTAAAACTATTGTGGTGAATTCTAGCAAAAAGAAATTACTAATGACTAAAACGAATGATATTTGAGGAATTTAACTATGTCAAATAGTATAGTACTCTGGAGTTTAATTAAGTAGAATCAAAGTCATATCTTAAATGTTTAATTTAAATTGTCTACTGCCATATCCTTTAGATTAAATATTCCTAATTTAAGATCAAGATATCAATAAAAGCTTCTAATCAAAAAAGAACTCTTGTAGTAATTCAATAAGAAATTTTTCGTGAAATATATTTCAGTAAGCATAAACAATAGATCTTATTAAAAAAAAAAGAATAACTTTCACATATAAAATATTCATTAAGATAGATAATAATAATAAAGAATTTTCATAGTAAAAATGATCAATATATGTTACTTAGGCTTTAGAACTCAAAGTTAAAATAGCTTCTTCAATACGCTGACCATATTCAAGATCTGCTCGCTTAAAATGACCAATTTGACGTTCTTGGATATGTTTTTTAGCATTCTTAAGATGGCCTGCAATATTATTAATCAAATCAGTTTTTTCTTCAGCCGACAAAAGACGATATAAATTGCCTGCCTGTACAAAGTCGTTGTCATTTAATTCGTATGTAAAACGGCCTGTTAAGCCTTGAACTTCTTCAGCAGTAAAAGTAGTAGCGGCAATATTAGTTTGGTATGGGCCACCAGAAGAATTAGGCTCATAGTTAGGAGCTGATCCGCCATTGCCTAACACAGACATAAAGCCATCACGTTGATGATTAGAGACACGTGAATGAGGCTGATTAATAGGGATTTGTGCGTAATTAACACCAAGACGATGGCGATGTGTATCTGGATAAGAGAAAAGACGACCTTGTAACATACGGTCGGGAGAAACATCAATACCAGGTACAATATGAGAAGGGGAGAAAGCAACTTGTTCTGTTTCAGCAAAGTAGTTTTCAGGATTTCGATTCAGCGTCAATTTACCAACAGGTTGAAGAGGATAATCCTAAAGAGATATATTTCATTTTTTTTATGATAAGTTTTTTTTTTTTTTTCATTTTTATATATAACATTAATATACCTTATGGGGCCAAACTTTAGTAACATCAAAAGGATTAAAACGATACGTTTTTGCATCTTCAGGATCCATAACCTGAATATATACAGACCATGAAGGGTATTCACCGCGCTCTATAGCATTAAATAGGTCACGAGTAGCATAATCAGGGTCAGAACCGGCTAGTTCACCAGCCTTTTTTGCCTTCAAATTCTTAATACCCTGATCTGTTTTGAAATGCCATTTGACGTACTTAAAGTTACCATTATCATCAACAAGTTTTAAGGTATGGGACGAATAACCATTAAGATGGCGGTAACCATCAGGTGTACCACGATTAGAAAAGAGAATTGTAACCTGATGAATGGATTCCGGTACAAGAGAAAGAAAATCCCAAAAAGCATCAGGATCAACGCAATTAGTTTGAGGATTTCTCTTTTGAGTGTGAATAAAGTCTACGAGTAAATATTGTTAATTTTTTTTTAGTTATTTTATACATGCTGTCAAATACCTGGAAATTTGGAGGGATCACGAATAAAAAAAACAGGAGTATTATTACCCACCATATCCCAGTTACCTAAATAAAATCATTATGCAATTATTATTTTTTCTTCTTCTTCTCTTTTACCCTATTTATTTACCTTCTTCAGTATAGAACTTGATAGCAAAACCACGAGGATCACGGGCAGTATCAGCACTACCTTTCTCTCCACCTACAGTAGAAAAGCGAAGAAATACAGGAGTCTTCTTACCAATATGACTTAAAAATTTGGCCTTTGTAAGATGTCTAACATCATGAGTAACCTCTATTTGGAATTAAAAACGATTGCATTAAAAAAAAAATCATAATCCGTATCTTTTATCATACCAAAGAAACCATGAGCACCAGCACCTTTAGCATGAACAACACGTTCAGGAATACGTTCCCTATCAAAATGAGCTAAAAATAAATGATAAATTGTTAACATACAATATACAAAATTCAGAAAGTAATTTGATAAAGCATCTATTTACCAAGTTTGTCAATTAAATGAAAGTCTTGAATAAGGCTATACATAATCAATGTTAAAAGTACAAATTAATAATTGGCTTAATACAAATACAATAAGTAGATTACATAGGGCCCCACTGACCAGCAGTTTGAGAAGTTTGATTATTTTCAACAGGATTACCGTTGGAAGTAGTTAAAATATTCTTTGACATAATGAAGAGAAGGGGATATTTTATTTTATTTTAAAGTAACTTTTTAAAAATTAAAGAAAAAAAGAGAATTTCTTTTGAAGAGTTTTGCTTTCGTCTATTTATTTGTTTTTAATAAGTGTGTGAAATGACTAGTTTTATTGTAACATTAGCCAGTCATTTACAAGTAAACTTTAATATGGTAGATGGGGTAAAGATATAAATATGATTCTAATTGCTCCAATCAAACTATATTCAATAGCTTAATCATCATCACAGTCACTGTGCTACATGTTTTCATAAATATACTAATAAACTTTACATACAACAGCATAATCATAAATATACTAAATTTATATGCAGTGGCAATAGTCTTGTTCTCATATGCTTATTAACATTACAAAGTTTTTTTTGTCTATGATAATAAGAAAATAGATACAAAAATAAATATTATTTATATCATTATCTTTTTTATTACAGATACTTTTAACCGACAAGCACTCTACTATTATTTACTAAATTAATAGTATAGTGCAAACACTTTCTTTTTTTTTAATACTTCCGAATTATATCATTGATCATTCTTTCTCTCTCCTTTGATTTTACTGTAGGCTAGCATCTGTCTGATTATTCTATTAAATACATCATCTAAAGTTTGAAATCATCAAGCATAGCATTGCTAATACATATTTTCGCACTTTTTTTTTTTTTTTTTTTTTGTTCGTTTAACACTAGAAACAAGACAATAAATAGATACAAATCTCTAGAATTATAAGCATGATTATCTGACTATTGCTAACTAGAATATGTATACATATAGTGTTATATTATAACCACTAAGGAAAATGGTTTTGTATAAAAGTAGCTACTGTATAGCAATTTTTTTTTTCTTTAAGAATAAAGGCAAAACTAATATATACGTATACATGTATATATATATATGTGTGTGTGTGCGTATAATAAACACTTATTGTCTATATCTATGGGTATTTATAGTTATTAATATTTAAAATAATGGGTTATTATTATTTTAATTTTTTATTGAATTAGATTTTGTATACGCTCTGTTATTGTATGAATACGATCTGGATTTGATTGGACCCAGTTTCGAAGTTTTGAAAGGCCTTTTTGCATATATTCAGCTGCGGATGAGGCTTTAGATAATACTTCAGTTTCATCTGTTGCTTTTAAACATGTAATATCAAATTTACTGTCATAAGTCTCGTATCGTACATTTACTAGGCCAATAACTTGTCCTTTGATATCTGGAATAGGATTGAAAGGAAGCTTAAGGTCTATTTGACAAATACCTTCACTTTCATCAGTGACAAGAAGGGTTTGGTGCCATAACTTTCGACCATTCAAGTGCTCTAATGTTGCTGTTCCAATTTCTATATAAATATGTATACATTTAGGAAGTAAATTATTAAATCCATACTATATATGTGTGTGTATAAATATATGTAAGCTTACGTAATATTAAAATAACAAGATCAAAATCAGAAATCGTATCTTGATGACGGATATCTTTACATTCAGTTAAAAATCTTGGTATATATGTATTTGTGATATTAATATTAGGAACTGGTTCCCATCGAGTCATACGTGTAGTCTTTAAATCGAGTCCTAAATATTTTTTATTTTTTGGTTGATATGGCATCACAAAGAAGATCTTGTATCGATTCCCTTCTACAATATCAAGATGATTTAATTCATTTGCATTTGACAATAATAAGGTTGCCCAATGTCGATTAGAGAGAGAATTAGAGTCACATATACGAATTTTAAAATAGCCTGAAACCCGTCGATCTTCAAAACTCCTTGGTTCACTTAAAGTCCTATCTAAATGGGGTGTATTGCTTGTCCTTTGATCAGTTCTAAAGTTTGGAATTGATATGCAACTACTTTGTCTATGAAGGCCACCATAGTGACCATATCCATGCGCCATACGCCGGACTTCTTCTTCTTCTTTTGCAGTTCGTGTTACAATTGTGCCATTAGGCAATGATTCGCTGTAAAGAATTGGCATTTTTCTACAGACAACTATATCAAGTGCAGGCACAAGACCACCATCATCGAATATCGTAGGAAGTGTTCTTATAATGAGCTTTTTCTTTTGATACCCTAATTTAGTATCCCATCGAGCAGGTAAGCAACCATTCGTAGTTATGGAAAGCATAGTACTATTATCTTTAATGCTTAACGGTGATTGAGCGACTCTATCGCCAATAATTTGTGCTCCACATATAGAAAGTTTATATCCAATCTTTAGTCTCTTTTTTTCAATAGCCTGTTCCATTCTCTTATCAATACAAGCTGGTACCTGATACCAGCCATCAGATAAAATTAATTGAAACTTATTTGCTATACAAAAATATTAATACGACTACCTAGCTATCTCTCTCCCTATTTCTTTTCTTTTTTTTTCAATTTCTTATTCTTACAAGTATTATAATAAGAAGAGGATTTTATCTCTATAATATCTGATATAAATAAAACCATATGTTTTACGGATATATCATCTTGCTCCAAAATTTTCTTCAAAACAGGTCGATGACCTAGATTAATTTCTCGTTCATATCTATACAGTAATTGATCTAATACTTTTTGTGAATTCCAATCATTTTTAAAGATATCAGGATAAGATCTAATCAAACATGCAATTTTCCAAACGATTAACCCATAATGATTTTCAACCCATGCAGATGATATACGATTAGATAAAGCGCCTGCATTTATCATACTCTTTTCTGCTTCTTTCCATCCCCAGTTCCCTTCAAACATATATTTTTTAGCATTGGAAGCTGACATGTAAATCACAGAAATAGGTCTACGAAAAAAAAAAGGAGAATAAGTAAACAATAATCGAATTAATACAAATAAAACAAAATTACATATTCTTAGCCAAAAGTTCTTCTTTACTATATTGTAAAGGCTTTCCTAAAGATGAAAGCAAAGACCTATTATTGGGGACTTGAATAAAAAAAAAAATCAATATAATTATCTTTACAATGTGATTATCATAATAAACCCTACTGTTTAAATCAAAAACTGGTAAGCTTTTTGTCTTGCTTGTACTTTTATTTTTAATAGCAGCTTTTGTTAGTTCTATATTTGAATGAATAATTGGTGATTTAAATGGCTTGTTCTGTTTCATCATTGTAGAAACACGTTTATTATATTTAGATACAGATGGTATATTTGTCTTATCACTAAGCTTCATTAGGGTATCATTGTTTCCTTTTTTTAAAGGTCTATTATCAGGTATAATTGGAGAGTTAGAAGTACTAGAAATAGGGTTTGATTTAATATCATTTTGTGAAAGCTGATCTGTTGTAGGAGAGGATGTTGCTGAGTCTTTCTCAAATATCGCAATTGCTTGTCTCTTTGCCATATTCGAAACTTCAACTCCTTTTCTATTATTGCCCATTTGAAAACCACCATACTGGTTTAAAATGTTTTCATATTTAGAATGTCTATCAAGAGGCTCATCAAGAGGTCTTTTTTTATGTGACATTTGTGTATTCTTTATTACTGAATCATTCACATCAGTTTCTTTAAATAGCTCAGTTGCAAGTTGTATGCCTCTTTCACTAAAGGTAGTCAGTGGTTCTTCAAGTTTGTTATCTGATTTAGTACTATCTTTAGTCTCTTCCTCGATTTCTTTAAATAAAGCAATAGCTTTTTGTTTAGATTTTTCTGATATGGGCTTTATAGCTTTTCCAGAAGCTGTTGTAAATCCAATTAATGGTGGACTAGCTTCTTTAGATTGAGTTTTATTTGCTGTTTCATCAGTATCTTGAAGAATAGCTAGTGCTCGTAATTTTGCTTCTTCAGAAATTGGCTTCAGTGGTTTTCCAGAAGCAGTTGAGAATCCACTAAAACTTGGCGCATCATTTGTCATTATATCTTCACTGTGATTATCCATCAAAATTTCTATTGCTTTCTGTTTTGCAGTTTCTGAAGGAGGTTTTATTGCTTTGTTAGAAGCAGTTTTAAACATAGGCATATTATTAGATTTATTATCATCTTGCTCTTGTTGTATACTAGAATCAAGACTGTTATTGTTGGTAGCTTCTTTTTCTATACTTGAAAATAGATTGATGTCAAAATCGCTCCACATATTATCATCTTGAGAATCATGAAAGTATCCTTTTTCTTCAACAGTTCTATTTTCACTGTTAGCATTATCTAAATTATTTAAATGAATATGACTAATTAATATATAAAAATAGGGTTATAATATATATGTATGTATATATATGTATTTATTAGTAATAATACAAACCTAATAATGATATTTTTTCATGATGTTCATTAGTTGAAATCTCATTTAGAGCAGCATTCTTACTTTTTTCGGTCTTCACTTTAAATGGTATTTCAAATAATTCATCGAGAAATACATCAAAGGCAGCTTTAGATGATGAAAAGCTAGTTAATATATCACTGTCTATCTCACTATTTGTCTGATAATCATCATCCTAAAGGTATTAAATCAAGTTATTATAAATAAATGTGTATAGTATAAGCTGATTATCTGATCAATTACATTGTGCCTCATTCTTGCATTATTTTCAGCATTTTCTAAATTTTCGAATAATATATCTTGAAGGCTTGGTGTAAAGTCATCCCATTCATCATCAAGGTCATCAGAGTTCAATTGAGACATCGAATTAACAAAAAACCATGAATAGAAATAAAGGCTGTCAGAAAAAGATAAATTAAAACAATGCTTAATTTTTACGTGAAGACTACGAATTGTGACTGTTAGATCCTGCAGTAAATTATGAAAATCTTTTTATTGGGAAAATTGACAGATGTGCATATTGCATTACAGTCCAAGAGAATAGCTTGGTCCAATAAAAAAAAATCATTTGTCGTTTTTAAAAAGAAGTGAGACGGTCATTTCCAAAATGGGACATTATGTGAAAACGAGACATTTTGAAAATGGGACACTAAGTATGAAGCAAGGTACTTAAAACACTCACTTAAAGCAGCACTTAATACATCAAACAAAAAGAAATAAAAGTGAACATCAAGCTTATACTTTGCCATTTAATAAGATTTTTATCCTTTTTTTTTTTTTTTACAAACATTTTTCACAGTTTAAGCATCTCTACCAGAATGATAGAGAATGTCGTATCCATTTCTCACAATATTCCTTACTGATATGTACTGACGCATTGCGGATACGCTCAGTGATTTTTTCATTCTTTCTGACTGAGGAAAGATCATTGTTTACTACCATTTTCAGCTTGGACCAGAATCCTTCGACTGGAATTAAGAAATCTATATCAAAAGTATCTTCCCTATATTATTCATAAATATAAACAAACGAGATCTCATTATTTGGTTTCAAGAGAAATAACCGAACCGGCTAGATCGAGCATGAATGATTTAACTTTTGTTAGAGTAAGTTAACTGAGATTAATTCTCAATCAGGGCAAAGACTAGGAGAGCTCAAACAAAATAACTTTAATCTTTTTATGGAAAATATTCTTCTTTCATTCTGTTCCTGTCGTGAAGTAACTCGTTCTCCACAAGATATAAAATAAGGATCCATTTTGTACTTCTTCTCTAATTCTCAATCAAATGCATTCTTATTTAATTTCTTCATTTTATAAAGTTTTCACAAATTTATTCTGTCTTCTTTTTTTATCTCCACCTTATCAACACCAAGCTATTTTCTTTGACTGTAATCAGTACCAAAAAAAAGACAACACTACTTTTATTCCATATCAGTAGCTGCTACTATTGTTTATATGTTGTCTCGCCTCTTTTGAGCACTATCAACTACTTCCCCTCTATGCTGACTACTGATATTGATCCACTCTAACTGTTTCTATTTCCTAATCATCATTTATATTTATACACACATATATGTATGTATATACATATATATATAAATAAATATATATATATATATATATATTTGGTTTTAGATGCTTCTTACCCTATATATTCGTACATATTATGATGAGCAGTTTTCTCTTTAGGGACGTCGCTTCAATATCTTTTTTTTTTAATCTACTGTTTACACTATTACTGTCTCTTGTGGTAAGTTGCACAACAAAAGAGTCAAAAAAAAGGAGACAGGAGGATATGATACTACCATCACATTCCTAAAGAATAAGAAGAAGACAAAAAAATTATTAAAAATTAGGAAATTCGTCAGATACCATCGTAGTCATGTAAACCGCCATCATACTTTTGGATATGGAGTTTATTAGAAAAATATCATCACCCTTAGAGTAGTTCGATTACACAGCCTCATTTAAGGTAAAATGTGCTGCGAATTCTGGAACGGTAAAAATTCCTATTATCGGCGTTTTAATGTTAGATGAATGATAATGAGTAGCGAAAAAAATTTTCTTTCTCCTATTAGCCAATCATATAGTTTAATTCTTGTGACTTGACAAATGTATGCCATAATTATTGAAATTATATTTTTTTATTTTTTAAAATTTGTTTGCATTACTTCAGTTTTCTAAATAAAATAGAATAGCTTTAAGGTGATGACAGATTATCCATCTTTATCAGTTTCTTCTTGTTTATTTTTTTTGCTGATTATTGCCGTTATAATGTTAAGAATAAAGACGTATTATAACAAATTATACCAAATATTTTATGCCGTAGTCAGTTAAATCTTAGAATGTAGTAACCTATATCTTGGATAAATTTGTTGCACCTTATACAAATTTATTATATCTGTTGGTCGAAGAAAGTTTGTTGATTCAAGAGAAT
This sequence comes from Cokeromyces recurvatus, assembly GCF_025118155.1. Classification (NCBI taxonomy): domain Eukaryota; kingdom Fungi; phylum Mucoromycota; class Mucoromycetes; order Mucorales; family Mucoraceae; genus Cokeromyces; species Cokeromyces recurvatus. The sequence goes on along the minus strand of NW_026251424.1, from coordinate 208,926 downwards.
GTAATTGTATGCTAAGCTATAAACAAAATCTAAGTAATCTTTGCCAACTAGAAAACCTGAATTATTTCAAAATTAAGAGGGAAACTAAGGTTTTTAAATCATTATACTTATTTTTTTTTTTTTTTTTTTTTTAATTATGTGACTTTTTAACAGTAAATCATGAAATAGAAATTACTGCTAACACTTTTCTCTCTTTCTCTCTCTCCTTTTTTTTTTTTCTTTTTATTAAAAAAAATATCACGCTTATTTTTGTATAAACGTTATACCTTATGAAACCTATATCAACTCGCTTAAGAAATAAAAATAAGAAATATTCAAGTGCATCACCCGTAAGAGAATTATCTCAAGGTAAAAGCTTATTCTTATAAAATTAACATTTGATCATTTAATACTAATGAACGTTTTTTTTATATAGATTCAACAAAAAGAGAAGATTTATCTTCAGAAATATCAACAAGTATATTTATATTTAAAAAGTGTTTTAATATTTAAAAAAAAAAAGAAATAACTCATCCCCTCCCCCTTTTTTTTTTTCTAATACTATATTCAGCAACTTATTCACTAGAAGATAATGTGTCATTCTCACCGAGATCGGATCCAGACATTTATTTAGATGAATTACGATCACCATTATCATTTATAAGAGGATCAGAAGAAGATAAAAATAACTTTTTAAAAGAGGAAAGCGATAGAATGGTCCAAAACTTTGGTAAAAGGTTCAAGTCAAATGCAAAATTATCCACTTTTTATAGCGCCCAGGTAGCTGCACCAGTTCCATCAAAACGTACTCGGCATCGTACAACTGACACTACCACTACAGCTACAGCTACAAAAACAATTTCAGCAAAGAGAGTCAAATTTATTCATACTAATAACCAACAAAGCGATGATGCAAACAAAAATACATCTAGAACGAAAAAGTCTAATAATTCAACTCTTGCTAGTCAAAGCGATGATAATGACGAAGCACTTGTACCTTTGCCATTAAGCAAAAAATTACCTAAAGAAGCTCAAATGTCAGCTAAGGAAAAGGAAAGAGAATATTGGAGACGACAACGTCGAGCATTTGTTTACAGTCGATTTTTGTCAAACGATGAAGGAGCAAAGGTAGCTGGAACAGTATATAGTAATATATACATTAGCTCTACAAATCGTATGGTTATTTCATTTCAAGGTAATCTCAGTAATTTTCGCACTAAATTAAGACGCACTATAACAAAGTTTAAATGGACATTTAATATCACTAAAGAGAGATTATTAAATGAAGAACAACGACTATCAGAGCAAGTATTAGAACAGGTAATTTAAATAAATAAATAAATAAAAATACATTATTAACATAAATACACACATATATAAAAGTTGAATCAAGATACAATAAATACAATTTGGGGGCATTGGATTGCTGAACCCTATGTAGATATAAAATCATTTTATGCCAACAAAGAATCAATCAAGTTACTAAAGGAGATCACTGTTAAGCTTGCAATTATTTTTTTCAAAGAGAAATTTCATATTTTAACACTAAATGAATCACGCGTAGAAATGAAAAAAATCGATTTATTATCCAGAACGCTTATATTACCAGATCCAAAAGAATTGGCTACTTAACAGGTATGGTATAGTTCTTATCAATAGAAATAGAATGGTGTGGTGGCGCTTTAACATTCATTTTTTGTAAAAAGCTTATTAAACGATACTCGAAGCGTCTAATCTATATGTACATATTAGCATGAATAAATAATTCTATAATCCATCCAACTTACCATTAAAGCCATTTTATTATCACCTTCTTCTGTAATTATCTTCTTTGTCCATATTGTTAAATTTCCATTGCAATTACCGTATACTATATCTGTCAGAATACGATCACCTACAAATGCTATTTGACTTGATGAAATGGGACTAAAATAGTTTGTTAAATATTGCCCACCAGATGGCTTCTTTTCTTTATGTCGTAAAACAGATACGCCTAATGATTTCTCCAAATGCTGGGCTTGTATTGACAATAGTAAAAAAAGGGGGGGAAAAGGACTGTTTATATCATCTCATTATGTACTCTAACTTTCTATTACTTATCTTTATAATCAATATCATCTTCTGTACCGGCTGAGTTAGATACAATTATCACATTTTCTTTTGAGAAAGTTTTTATACAATTATCCCAGGCATTCTTTTTTTTTTTTTATACATATTTGAGGTTTCAGAATAAAATGCAGACATTTTCATTTTTTTTTTATTACCTTAAAGGGCGGGTTAATGGTTGATACATAAGGTGCAGTTAAACAATTGTCTTTATCGAAACCAATGGCTTTTATATTGCCAATCTTTTTCAAATTTGAAAACTGAATGTGCCGAATGTCTAAATGTCAAGGAAAAGAAGAAGAAGAAGAAAAAAGGTAAGCATTACTATAACGTTTCAAATCATGTTATTTATCTATTACCGTCAACAATAATGTGAGGCATAGCTAAGCTTGGATTCCATAATAAGCGAAAAGCATTAACAATGCCTGATAAGTTCAAGCTTTGGACCATGCTTGTAGAGCAAGAAACAAAAACAAAAAAAAAAAGTGCGGGATTGAATTTAGTCTTTTTCTTTTTATTTTTAATTTATTTTATTTTATTTTTAATATTTTTTTTTGCTTTCACATTTATTATAAATGACTTTGTCTAATTGGACATCCGTCATTATTGCATCAAGTGTAATTATTACACTTACTATTATTAGTGATTATGTTTATAAGAAAATGACTCGTATACCTTTAAAACCTTCGGGAAAGCATTGCTTTATTACAGGTGGAAGTACAGGTTTAGGAAAAGCCTTAGCTATTGAACTTGTGAAAGAAGGTGCAGATGTTTGCATTGTTGCTAGAAGGGTACCTGAATTAGAGTCAGCAGTCGAAGAAATTAAGGTATTTTTTATTTATAAACTGTTATCAATTTTGATTATTTATAGTTGCATTTTTTTTTTTTGACTTGTTTTAGACTAATTGCATTACTGAAAATCAAAAAGTTATCTATGTAAGTGCTGATGTCACTAACCAAAAGGACGTTATTCGCGCATTTGATGAAGCCAAGATTAAGATGGGACGAGACCCTGAATTTGTTTGTGCCTGTGCTGGTAAGCCATAAAATTTCTATGTTGAATGATATTCAATTTATTTATGCAACAAACATAGGTGCTTCATATCCCAAATTTTTCCTTGATCATACTTTGGAGGATTTTGAAAAACTAACAAACTTGAATTATCTTGGTCAAGCTTATGTTGCACATGTAAGATTCTAATAGATTTGTAGTGAAAAAATTTTATTAAACACAAAAAAAAAAAAAAAAAAACTGATTATGATAGCAAGCTGCTCAACGTATGAGAGATTCAAATATCAAAGATGGCAAGATTGTATTTATTTCATCTATGTTGGGGATGCTTAGTTTTGCAGGATGGTCAACTTATTCACCTACAAAATATGCTATTCGTGGTTTAGCAGATACACTTCGCAATGAGTTAAAGAGATATAACATTGGTGTCCATATCTTCTTCCCCGGTGGTATCGAATCTCCTGGATTTGATGTTGAAAATCTGACAAAGCCAGAAGTCACGAAAATTATTGAGGGAGCAAATACACCTCAAACAAGTACTGAATGTGCCAAGTCTTTAATGAAAGGCTTACAGAAAGGAGAATATATGATTGTAACAGATATTCTAAGTGAAGTACTTCGATGCGTTGTGAGAGGCATTAGTCCTACAAATAATTTGGTACTTGATTATATCTTTGCAACAGTGGGTCAGGTAATTTAAAATATGTATAAATATACATGTATATATCTCTTTATTTAATTATACAATTTATAATGGTCACAATTACTGTTTTAGCCTATTGGTTCTGCGTATGCATTATATATGGATTATATTGTTAAAACCGCAAAATACAATTAAATCTCTTCACGTTGACGAGCTTACTTTAGATTCCATTTATTGGTTCATCTTTGTGTAAATCAGCAAATCCCAAGTTTTTCATGTCATCTTTATCCATTAATCCACTATAATAAAATCAAATTTTGTTATAAACAGGAATCAATAAATACTAAGAAAAAGAACTTTACTTGTCCATACGACATTGAAGATAGGCTTCCGAAAATTGTCTGCATAAACCATTATTATGCTTGTTTTCTTTCAGACATTTCATAAATTCCAACACAAAAAGTTTACATTCACCTTGCATAAAAAAAAATAAAATAAGAGTCAAAGCAAAAAAGTAAAACGTTTTATTGAAAAAGAAAATACCATCGTGATCTAAAGGAAAGCTTCCTCTCAATGGTGGTTTTCCTGGTGAAGATTCAACATTAGGGGTTCTTCCGAAACTCATTTTTTTTTAAAACAGCAAGGGGAAAAATATTGAGCTTTTTTTTTTTTTTTTTTTTAACATAACAAAAATTCATGTTCCGAAATACATTTCAATGAGCGAAAAAAATGTCAAAAATAAGGATCACCTCATTCTAAAGAAGAGACTTATTGCCGCAAATACGATTAAAGGAACTTGTTTATTCTTCTTTTTCTTTTTCTTAAAAAAAAATATAAAATAATAATAACTAATAAGCACATAATAGCAATTGAATTATACTCTATTGCTCTAGTCAGTTCCATGATAATAATAATAAAAAAAAAGTAATAGAGACTTCTTAGGTGTTAAGAGGGGAAAAAAAAAGGCAGAAGAAAAAAAGAAGACAATAGAAACAGTATAAGTGTACTAGTCTACTATGAAAACAGTCAATACGTAAGTTCAACACTAGGAGAAGAAAATGTTTGATGAAATAGACAGGTTGGGCCAACAAACTAACCAAGGAGAAGCTAATTGTAGCAAAGATTTTTTTTTTATAGAAAACTTTTAATACACATTATCATCTGTGTCCTATAACAGTTTAAAAGGTGTCTCAGATTGTCTAATAGAAGGTAAACATGACATTTTTTTTTTAATTCATCTAAAATACTTGAATTCAGAGTCTAAAAAAAGAAAAAAACTATATCATTAGAGAGAAACTCCTTCCGAAAAAGAAGTATTCAATAATAAGGTAGTTATTAATTTATTACTATAACAACAAATAATTCATTCCTAACGAATGTCTTTTGATTCTATTTTACGAACTATTTTTATATTGAATTCTTTTATAGTATCTTGTAATAATTTTTCAGTTATGCAGATATCTTGCCGACCATCCACTGTTTTACGATAACAAAGCAATTTTAGACTTAAAAGAGTATTGATGACATCATCTTCACTGATATATGTTTCTCGACATATCTCTTCAATAGTAATGTTACCACGACATTTTAATAGAACAGAGACAATAGTAGATGACCAATATGAATGATAACCTAAATAGCCTAGAGGAGATAAAGGTTTTTCTGGTGATCCAATTTTACCTTCGCGCTTCGATAATTCATAACCTAATAATATATATCCATGATGAACAAAAAAAAAAAAAAAAAAGCAGACTATTGCAATTCAATTTGATCCAACTTACTTAGTTCAATCAAAAGTCTTCCATAACCTCTTCGTTGATGTGAAGGTAAAGTCATGATACAAGCAAGATTATAGTTATCATAAGATATTTTTTCCTACAATAATCCCCATATTAATCATTATTTATATTAAACTCTCATTTCAAAAACTTACCTTTGAAAAATAGCCAATCATACTGTCTACACTTTTATATATCATGTTACGTTCAGTTAAGACATAGAATTTAAACCCATCTGTATCATAGTATAACGTCTTATTATCCAAGAATAATTTTGCTAATAAGCATAGATTTTGACAATAAAACTGTAGACAAAATAAGATCTCTTGTATTTTTTATATTATTTCTCTTTTGTGTTACCTTGTGTTCATGTCCATCTATTTCATACACCTTAACTTGATCGTTGGCATAAATAACTTTACCTGGTGGCTTCTTTGCTTTACATAGCGCCTATGTACAAGGAAACATATTTTAATCTTTATTACGTAATATACCCTTCATATATACATAAATATATATATATACCTTATGATTTGCTAAATGCACTTCCTTATTCATATATCTTAAACAGGTGTCGCATATATAAAGCCGCTCAATAAATTCGCCAAACTCAAAAGGATACGGTGAATAATACCAAGCCTGTATTTCAAAAGCCCCATAAATTACTTTACCAACATTAACTGAAGATATGATGGAAGGATCTATATTTGGAGGTGTTGTAGCTCTATATACTTTTTTAGTGTCTTCCTATTTTATAGATCTGTTAATAGATTCCTTTTTTTTTTTTTTTTTTTTTTTTTTTTTTTTTTTTAAAAAAGTGGCTTATTACATTCTTTTTCTGCGTTAGAGAAGTCAAATCAACTACAAAAAAAAAGGAAAAAAAAAAGATGTATCCATGATGGAAATTCACATTTAGATTCACATCCTTATAAACATTTATATTATATTATATTATATTATTTTTTTAAAAAAAATGGACAATTACTCGTTTTAGGTTTTTTTTTTAAAGTAGAATCGTCTTCTAAGAAGAATGGAACTTAATTACACGCAAAAAACACGCTTTTATTTTTTAAATTCTCATTTACTTTCAGATATTTGAGGTGTTGATCTTTTTCCTCTTTTCATTTGATTCCCCTTAATTGACTGAAATGTCTAAATAATTTAAAAAGATTTACATATAATTTATTTACTTATAAAGAAATGGGCAACATCTACATTATAATTAAGACATAAATATGGAAAAAAAAGGATACAAAAAAAAAACAAATAATTGAAACTCAGACACATTCTACTTCTTCACCACCCTCTTTTTTTTTTAATCTTCTTTCTTCATTGCAAGGCCATTTTTCTTATATTCCATTAATTCATCACCAATGGCTTCAACAACATGATGAAGATCTTTTCTAGCTTGTTCTTCACTTTCACCACGTAATTCAGAATAGTACTTAATTTTAGGTTCAGTGCCACTTATAAATGATGAATGTTACAATGGATGCCAATATATACTTGAAAAAAAAAGAAGAGGACTTACCTAGTACGAATAGTGAATACAGTATTATTATTTAAACGGAATGTAATCATTTCAGAAGAAGAAGAGACAGGAAGCGTAGGTTCATTATCTTTAGTAGCTGAATCGTAACCGATAGTTAAATCTCTTACGCCAATAACTTTATGACCACCAATAGTTTCAGGATAATGCAACTTATGACCATACTATATCCTACTTTTAATATGGTAGGGGAAAAATATATATATATTCTTATTATCTTACCTTTGACATAGCATCTTGCTCTTTCTCATCACCAAATCGAATACGGTCAAAGATTGTAGAGATCTTCTTTTTATCATCACAGATAAAGTATGAATTTTCACTTACAAAATAACCATATTTTTTATATAATTCTTCGAGATATTGATAAGCAGTAATACCACGCTTATAAAGTTGAACAGCCCATTCAGAAAAGAAAGCCAAAGCACTAACACCATCTTTATCTTTTACAATATTACCAATAGTAAAACCAATAGCTTCTTCATAAGAGAAGATTACATTTAATCCTTGACTTTCAAGGTTTATGGCTGTATTGCCAATCCATTTAAAACCAGTTAATGATTCTACAAACGTAAATCCTTCCACTTCAGCCATACGTGCTAAAAATTTCGATGAGACAGTACTAGCTACCATAGCCAATTGTTCTATTATTCATAGAGTTTAATACAGTCATACAAATTTAGTTTTTTTTTCTTGTTTTTACCTGGTTTATATCCAGATGCAATTGCTTTCTCAAAAGAGGCAGCACCTAAAATAGAGCCAATCTGATTGCCGCTAAAAATAATCCATTGGCCACTTTAACACCAAAAAAAAAAAAAAAAAATTAGAGGAAGAATTACTATAATTATTATATGCATAGATTCTTACTCTGATTGTTTCTCAGCAATCGCTAAACGATCAGCATCAGGATCATTAGCTAAAATAATACTGCCGCCTACTTGTTCTGCTGTTTGTATAGCTAATGTCAAAGCACCTTTACCTTCTTCTGGATTAGGGAAAGCAACAGTAGGGAAATCAGGATCAGGCAAAATTTGTGCTTCTACAGGTGTAAATGCAGGTAATCCAAACGATTCAAATGCACGTTTAGCAAAAGGTGCACCGACACCATGCATAGCAGTATAAACAAATTTAACATTTGTTGCTTCATTGTCTTCCTTATTTTGACAAAGTGCTTCTACTTCCTTAAAATAAGCATCAATTACACCTTGATCTGTAGGATCACTCACAAGATCACTCTTCGAAACTAAATCGTAATCCCAACCCCAAGGCTCTAAATTATCTAAAATACTGGAAGCAATTCCTTCATCATGAGGAGGGATAATTTGGCAAGCATTTTCCCAATATACTTTATATCCATTATCGTCTTTAGGGTTCTATTAAATTCATTCATCAAAGCGTGAGAAAATGCAGTAGTACAAAAAAAAAAAAAAACTTACATGTGAAGCAGTAATCATAACACCGCCGGCAGCGTTTAACTTCTTAATGGTGTATGGCTATCATCAAGAATTTTAGTCAACTATATATTACTTTGTAATCATGTAAATTTACCACTAAAGGAGTATGAACTAATTCTTTATAAAACCAAACTTTGAATCCACGTTGAATAAAAGCTGCAGCAGTTAAACGAGCAAAATCCCAAGAATGATGACGATGATCATGGCCAATGACAATACCTCTCGTTTTAGCTTCTTTGACCTCCTTTTCAATATAAACGGCAAGACCTTGAGATGCTTGAAGAACTGTTAAATCGTTCATTCTACTGAAACCAGCTTCCATTCTAGCACGTAAACCTTTTTTTTTTTTTTTTTTTTTTTTTTTTGTTTAGTTTAATTTAGATCATCTCGGTTATCTTCTTTTTATTTTATTACCTGCAGTTCCAAATTCAATACGAGTTGCAAGACGCTTTTCAAGCTCTACAATATTGTTTGCTTTTTGAAGCTCAATTATTTCATTGCGAGTTTCTTCATTCTATAATGTTGATAATGAAATTTGAACAAGTGTATAAGAATGCGATTGGAAAAGGGTATTTCATTCTATTACCTTGTCAGTAGATAACCATTTCTGAACGAGAGCATCAATTGATTCAGACATTTTCGTTTTATTGTATTTTATATATGTAAAAAAAAAAAAGGACACACTTAAAAAGAGAGACTTTTTATAATAATGCACAGATTTTTTTTTTTTATTAAGTGTCGTCATCAATTTAATTTTTTTATATGCGGGATATTTTACACCCCCTTATTGTTATTTATTTACTTTTATTTTTTATTTATTTTTGTAAAACGATTCAAAGCTAAACTTACATTAAGGGAATCGTATATGATGTGGACTAAAGTTCGACATTTAAATCACTCACAAAAACAACGAATAACAAGTAATTTATTTATTGCTGTAGCTATCGGGGCAATACTTACAGTGGCAGGTCCCACTTTATTACCGTGTCCAGCTTACGACCAAAATGACAGATTAGCATTTTTAGAAGATCAAAAGAAACAGCAACAACAGCAGGGCATAAAAAAGAAAATTATTATTAAAAAAAGACAAAATATACATACTACAACAGCTATAAAAAATGAATCGTAGATTTGACAGCAACCCCTTTCTAAATAATGAATCAACAAAAAAAAAAAAATTGTAAATAATAGACGATGGCTGCTTATTATTTTACATGTAATTAATAGTTTACCTTAACTTAATTATTTATTCTCTTCATTAAACCCTAACCCTCTTTCATAATACTACTACTCTACAAAACAACGACAATATGATTAATAAAATCCCTTTGATTTTTATTATGTACACCCCCTCCATTTCCACAATAAAAAAGAAAACTCCTATTTAAATTGAAACAATTCAAAAAAATGCAGCTTATTTTATCTTTTCTTTTTTTTTTTATGAAATTTTTAATATCGATTTTAGCTCTTTTAGTAAGTTTAGCAAGTTCCTATGAGATAACATCACCTAATTATTGTGACTGTAAGTAATTAGATATGTAAAATACATAACTTGAATATTACCATTCTATCCAATCTTTAGCAACTACATTATCTTGTCATTGGACTGCTCCTGTTAGTTCTTGCTGTTCTCCAAAATATGGATTAGTTGTTCTAGCTCTACAATGGAGTCCTGGATATGGTCCAGTTGATGAATACACTATTCATGGTAAGGAATAGATCAAAGTTAAAATAGGTCTAACTTCTTTACTCTTATATACATATTTAGGCTTATGGCCAGATACATGGTAATAAAATACATACTAATGTTATAATATGGATACTTATATATATATATATATAAAGTTCAGGTCGCATGGCACCTACACGTGGTTGCGATAAAAGTAGAGTTTCAAATCAAATTGCTAGTATTATTCGTAATATGAATACTACAATTTACAATAGAATGAATGTATTTTGGCCAAGTAATAAAGGAGATAACAATTGGTTCTGGTCACATGAGTGGACAAAACATGGAACTTGTGTAAGTACATTACGTCCTACCTGTTATGGTTCAGCTTATAGAAAATATCAAGACGTAATTGATTACTTTCAGGTATACTACACTACTAAGTTTATGATATGTATGCATATATTTATATATTTGTATTCATTCTTGTTATTAGAAAGTACTTGATTTACGTGATAAATACGATATTTTTGGTGCTCTCAAGTAAGTTACTACTTTTTTTTTTTTACCCTCCTCCTCCTCCTATTCCCGTCTCTTTTGTTTGAACTCAAATTTGTATAATCATTTATCCCTCTAGTCTAAATGGGGTTCCTCCTGGTGGCTATTACAATGTTGAAACAATTCGTGAAGCAATCAAAAAGGCTTTTGGTGCCAATGTTAAGCTTGATTGTATTCGTAATACGTTAACTGAAGTGTCACTTAATTTTTATGTTAGAGGACGTGATGAATATGTAATCACTGATGTACTTCAACCTGGTAATTGTAGAGGCGCTGTTTATTACCCAAAGAAATAATTTTTTTTTTTTTTTTTTTAAATAATTAAAAATCATAATCATCGTCTTCTATTAATTCTCTTCCTCGTTTATTATCTGTTTCTTCTTCTGGTTGTTGTTTATCAATCATCATTGGTGAAGATCTTTCTACATTTGGTTTTGGTGGTGGTGGTGCCTTTAAAATAAAATAATGATCATTATTAAATGTTCAATACATTATATATATTAAAATTAAACATACATCAGGTACAATTGAAAAATTAATTCCTGTTAAACAATGTTTATCTGCTGGTAATCGTATACCATATTTCTCTGGAATAAGTGGTAAAGGCTGTTTATTCTTTTCTTCTGCTAGCTCTAATAAAAACTGAACCATATTTAAAATTATTATTATTATTATTTTTTTTAACATACATGTTATATTTATAATGGAGAAAAAGACTTACCTCTTTTGGCGGAGGTGTTGTAAATGAATGATTAACGCGTCCTTGTATAGCTAATTGAACATCTTCTAGATCTATATCATTTTTATTTGCATGCTCTGCATAAATAAGTGAATCTTGAAATACATCAGTTGTATATCCTAATATGCAAGAATTAGCTTTCCATTCATTTCAATGATTCATAACTTTACTATGTGCAAATTCTAATAATTGATGAACTACTTTTGGATCATAATCCTCAACTCCTAGTGATTGAAGAATGAGTGAAACGATCCTTGCATCGCGTGGCTGAACAGTTTGTTTTTGTGAGTCGACTGCCATAGATGATCTCTCTCTTTTTTTTTTTTTTTTTATAAAATAAATTGAAAATAGAAAAAAAAAAAAAAAACAATATGGATTGGCCGAATAAATGACGACGACATCCATTTCGGTTAATAAATTATCCGTAAAATTATTATATACATATTAAAACACAACAAAGGGGGTATTTATTTATTTATTTATTATTAACCAACTTCTTTTCTTCTATTTCCTTTTGATGCTCTAAAATTGCTTTTGCAGTCTTTCTCTTTTGTCTTTCTTCAAACCTAAAGATATATTAAATAAATAGAATGCCCCCTCCCTCCTTTTCTTTTTTAAAAACTAAATTTTAGTATTATCTCTTACTTGTTACGGTTTTCAATGATACGTTGAATGATGCCCTCTGTTGTAATAGTAGATTGAGGCGTATCAATTTCAACATAAATACCAAGCTTTTTAGGTAATTGATAAGGATCTTTGCCATCCATATCTTGTTCTAAATGACTATGACCATGTGCTACAACGGACACATTATATTCTCCATGTAGTATTTCTTTTGTAACACTATAAGGTGCACCAATAATAACTTCGTCCACATAACGACATGCTAAAACACTAAGAGCACGTTCATGTAAATTCATTAAAGGGTAATTGAATCCCTTGATGGCATTGACCGTTTGATCGTCATGAATGCCAACAATTAAGAAATCTCCTAAGGCTTTGGCTCGTTTCAAGAATTCGATATGTCCAACGTGGAACAAATCAAATGTACCATCTACATACACCACTTTATCTTTAGCTTTAGGTTCACGACCCTCTGAGAACTGAACAATACGACGAGAGGTAGGCAGGAAATGAGATACAGTAGCCACTTTGGAACCATTGGCACTAAATGGTGCAAGTTCACTTGTATCAAAGGTAGAAATGATGGGCTCAGCTGCTGCTGCTGCTGTTGTTGTAGAAGAAGAAGGTCTACGATTATGATGATCACGAGTCATGAGCAACATACGACCCACGAGTTCTGTAGTAGAGACACCTTGAGTACGTTTACATTCACGATAGAGTCCTGCATCTTTCACTGCTTGATAACAATCTGTACCATCCGCCATAGTTGTGATATCATCACCATGAACACAAAAATCAATATTATGTTCCTTAAGAATTTCAACTGTAGTATTGTAAGGTGCATTAGGAACAACCTCATCAGCCCATTTACAGGCTGCTACTGCAGCATATCGCTCCTCCTCATTCATGACAGTCGGTCCTTTATTTTTTTCAATTTCTACATCTGAATGAACACCTACAACTAGAATATCACCCATCTCCTTTGCTTGTCTTAGGGCATTAGCATGTCCATAATGCATCATGTCAAAGCAGCCATCTACCCATACTCTAAAACCAACAACAACAACAACAAAAAAAAAGAAACGTAATAAGATTTTCGACTGCCCTTGTTTTTATTAAATTTATATTCTACCTAACTGGTTTTCTTTCAGTAACTGGCATATTTCCTTTCATACCAATGTTATTTGAAAAAAAATAAAAAAAAAAAAAATAAAATAAAAATGAATAAATAAAATAAAATAAAATAAAAAATATAGAGAAAGTTCAAGGGGAGAAATTTAAAGTTAAAATTAAGCTTCAACCAATAGAAAAATACGCCATAAAAAAACGAGTAAATTCATATATTAAGCAGTATTTACAATTTGATTCTAAAAGAGAAAAAAAGGTATTTTTTATATACACAAAATGATTTATCTTTTTCTTTTTGCATTCTTTTGTTTTCTCCAATTTTCAACAATATTCTGTACTCTTTTACTTGAGTGTTTTTTGTTATGAGTTGAAGTAAAAGAAGATATGTTATTATTCACATTGAAATAGGAATTAATCGTTACTTGTTCCCCAGTAGCCTATAATAATTAAAAAAAGTCAACTTTTCTTTTTTCCTTTTAATTTTAGAGAAAAAAACTTACTTTCTTTTTGTTCATTTCACGCAATACTGGCAAGAGGACTTGATCTGCCTTTTCTTCAGGCCATCCAAAGGCTTCCATCAAAAAAATACGAAGTGAATCTAACTGAGGATGTCCCCATTCAAACTTTTGTGAAGAGTGATCCACTGTCGGATTATAATAAGCATCAATAACGATTAGATTAGGAAAATCATCAGAAATATCAAGAGAGTGATGTCTCTTTCTCTAAACAATAATATGAATAGGTTTATATACAAGTAACGACTTTGAATTAAATACTTACAAACTTCTTTTGAAAGGGTGTATCATCTTTTCCACTATTATACCAGTCTTTAAATCTTTGTAATGGTAATTCTAATTTTTCTTCTTCATCTTGAGATCCAGAAAATTCAGCTAAAATTTCCATAGCTGCTACAGGACCTACACCCGGGATACCTTCAGTATAATCACTTCCTAATAAAAATGCTAGTTGAATCAACTTTTTACGCGTCAATAGCATTTCTCGCTCAATATCCTGTCTTTGATAACATTCAACGTATCGTTGTTGATTAAACATGTTTTTATAAACACGAGTGGCACCAAATAAGAATACGTCTGAATCATCTGTAATTGTTCCGTCTACTAAATTTAACTTTTCTAATTCTGCACATTGTGCTTCTGCTTCCATAGGTGAAACAACATAAGGTATTCCGAATAACTTTAAGAGTTCTTGAATATCTTGCACCATTTGATCTGTAATGTCATCTGAATTTCCCATTTCTTTTCGTTGTTGCTTATTTAACTTTTTCATATCTTGATAAAGCTCATTTTTTATATCATCCAACTTTTTCAGGGCAATATCTGATAAAAATCGTGCATATTCATCTTCTTCTGCTTCCACATTACCATCTAACTCCTCTTCAGAATTATAACCATGAGTGTCAGTTGTGGCTTGGACACTATGATCGACCATGGTCATCGTTTCATTCTCTTCAACTCTTTTATCGTTCATCTTCAATAATCCTTCCTTTTCTTTATTAGCACTCTTTAATTCACCTTCAACAATAACACTTGTATCTTTTTCTGATTGTAGAGATGGTGTATCATCTTTATAGTCAGTAAAATGACTTGAAAGCTCTGTATTGCCTAACTGCAGTGACGATTGATTTATATTGATATGTACATGATGATCATTTGTACTTTTATCTACTGCTTCTCCTTCTCTGACATCCTCTTTATTCATTTCATGTACTATTACTTCATCATTAAAAGATCCTTTATTGTCATCCGTGTTTGAGGCTACTGCCCCATCATATGTTTCATTTACTGTCTCCACAAATTGAATATCTTCCTCATCTTCCTCATCGTCCAACATAATCACATCTTGATCTTCTCTTACTGGCTCTGAAGGGGTTCGAATGTGCATATCCTCCTCTATTTCCTTGCTTGACACATCTACAAACACTTCCTCTTCATCTTGATTCAGTTTCCATTTAACTACACTTTCATAAAAGCCTTCCAAGAACTGCAAGGATTCTAGTGTCAACTCATCTCCTTCATTTGTTTTCCCGAATTGTTTACGTACAGATTGCAACTCCTTTAAAAGGCTCTCCATATCCAATTGCTCAATAGCTCTTCTTAATATATTTTTATATTCATTATTAAATGAGTAAAGATAGATAAATGCATCAGGTACTCTAGAAAGCCATAACTCATAAAAATCTTCTGCGCCAAGAAGTTCAATACTCTCCTTTTCTTTTAATAATTTCTCTTTATCACTTGGTTCATTTTCATTTCCATAAATACGAGAAATAACTTGTTGGATAGCTGCATCGTTATCATCATCATGAACATATTCATTGATAACATGACTAGATGTTCTGTCTTTTTTCCCCTCCATAAACAAAGGTTCATCATCATCATCCATATCTTCCTTTTCATTCATAATATCTTTGTTTCTTTTTTCATCTTCTTCCTCTTCATCGCTACTCAGGAACTGTTCAACTAAAGCAGCAAGTTTAGGATTAGAGGCTATTGCAGCTGCAACCTTATCATTAGATTCGTCAAGAGGCATATTTTCTTCCCTGTAATTAAATTATTAGTATTATACAAATGCATATAAATATATATATATATATTACTGCTTGTCTTTAGGAATTTCTAACTTTGGTTCAGAATGAGAAGGAACAGGATCTAAATCGACTGGATTAGATGCACTTAAGCCAGGTAACTTCCATCCGAGGCCTTCATCTATATTTTCATTTTTATATAAAATATATTCTCTTCCACGCTCGCTTGCAATACGTACAGGTTCCACTGAGATACCATTTGAAGCATTATTTACATTTAACAATCTTTGTCTCATTTCATTTCTATATTGTAATTGCTTGATCTGTTGTTTTGAAAAATCTAAAGCTGTCTTAGATCCACGTACCATTTCATCTAATCGAGCTGCTGAAGTCGTTCGGGATTTCCATGTACGCTCTTGGATAATTTCATACTGTATCTCTGTCGGTAAAGCATGAAATGCTTCAGAATCAATATCAAGCCCAGATAAATCAAACTCATTTACAAAGCTCTGCATTTCTTCTGTTGTGACAAAACGTGGATCAAGTTTATGTAAACGTGAGTTTAATTCATCTTGTTTCATTTCTGGAAGTTCATATGGATCCAATCTTCGTTTTTTACGACTTGATTCTGTTAATTGGTCGACATAAATATAATTCTCTTCTTCTTTCTCATTTAGCGGCTCACCACCACGCAGTCTAGTTAAAATAAATAAATAAATACACATATATAAAATCCTTTGATATATAATAGTATGTCCGTGTGTCTATTAAAAAAAAAAACCTTTTCTCTTCTTGGGATAAAACTCTTGATTTTAATTGTGCACTAAGAATTTTTTTTGCTGTAGCTCTCAAGTTCACTTTAACACCTTCTCTACGTTTTCGTCTTTCTCTCTATATATAAAGAATATTATTTATATAAATATACATAAACATATATATACACACACACACATACATACACACTATAAAATAAACTTTTTTTTTTTTTTTTTTTTTTATATATATTATTTACAATTGTATTTCGTTTTAATGAAGGAGCTCCGCCATCGAATACAAATACTGGTTTTATATCAAAAAATAAAAGTTTACAAATACGTCGAAAGAATCCAAGTAAATGACCATTCTTTAAGGCATTGCCTTCTCTGTCTCGCATAGTTCGCATAAATTGATGAATCCAAATGGATGCATCAACTGCAACTCTTTTCTGCCTCATTGATTCCAATTGAGTTGGTCTTGCTGCAGGTCCAATAAGCGACCATAATCCTTGAACACCCATTCAATCTTCTTGGTAATGTAGAGTTATGCTTTATTTTATTTTTTAAGAAAATGAAAAAAAAAAAAAAAAAAAAAAAAAAAAACTGCGGCTGTAAAAAAAAAAATGATTTATTAATAACAAAGTCCGCGCATGATAGCAAATAAATAGTAGTTTATTTTGGTTATTTTAATAAGTATATATGTATGTATGTATGTATGTATACTTGAGAAGGAAGAAAGGCGAGAGGAAGGGAAGGGAGGGGAATGAAGAAATAACAAACCAAAAATAATTAATAAATATTATAATAATATTATATATATAATATTATATATATATGACATGACTGGCATGGTATGGCTTACGATCTTTCATAGAGTCGACTATAGAGTGAAATACTAAAAGCAAGTGTAGCCATACCCGTGATAAAACCAACTATCCAATCAGCATTAGGTAATAGCTTCTTTGTCTTCTTGTGAGCTTTTAAAGTAATAAGTTCATCTAACGTAGGTTGCAATTTATTAGCATCTGATAACGCTTGTATTTCATCGAACAGGGCAATATTTAATTCAAATGAGTATATAGCTTCAGCTATAATAGATTCTATATATGCATATATATATTGAAGTTAATGCATAAAGAAATACATATTTTTCTAGGATTGTTACCTTTTGTTGATTGTGTCACATGAGCATTATCTAAACGAGAACGATATACATTTTTAAATTCTGCATGATTTTCAATATTTCTAAAGTTATAAAACTCAAGACCTTCAGATGAATCCCAAGCAAGATCAGTAACATCTAGATTAAGGACATGCTTCTTTAAACGTTTAGCCAAAATTTGACCACCTAACATTTAAATTTATCAAAAAAAAAAAGAAAAAAAAAAAAAAAAGGAGAGAGAGAGAGAGAAAATAAATACGAGGAAAGAGAAGAGAAAAAGAGTCAATGATATAAATTGATGTATATATATTTTTACCACTAAGATCACCAAGATATCGAACATAACTATGAGCAATTAAAAGAGATGGATTTCTTTCAGCAGCAGTATGTAAAGTTTTTATATAATCTTTAACAGCCGGAGTAACGTTTTTAAAGTCAATTAATTCAGCAACACGATCCCTACCATAATAATGTTCAAGATCTATCTCCCCCCCAAAAAAAAAAAAAAAAAAAAAAAGTTTAATAAATGTGCACATGTATTATTTCCAATGTTACCTTTTATTAAAGAGGTTACGCGATTAAGTTCATGAGGGAAATAAACCATTTTAACAGTAGGATTTTCTCTGTGTTGATAGAGTAAGTCTTCCATCGTTCTGTAACAGATAAGGAAAGGAAAAAAAAAAGGTTAATAAATATTATATTTATCAAATATGTATGTATGTATATAGATTTACTTGTAAACATAGTATAAAGAATTAATATATCTACCGTATTCAGCTTTTGTAATAGTTCCATTAAGGAAGCGTCTAATAATAGAATCAAGTTATAAATTACATTTTCTTTATATATGCATATATATATATATAATTTACTTTGTAAATATACTATTTTCAGCAAGACTATGGACAACTTTAGTTCCTTCCTTCATAGCAGAAGCAAGCTGAGGATCAGAAAGATAATCTTGACCCTTCTTTGATTGAGTTTCTGGTAAGAAACGATTCATAGTATTGCGTTTGATATCATATTCTATCATAAACATTTATATATTTATACATGTAAGAAAATCAGATAAGGAATATATAAAGATATCTTACCATATGCAGTTATCGAATGATCAACAGATGATTGAGTCATCATATCTTTTATATTATCATTTTTACCCATAGAAGCAAATGGACAACCACCTACTTTATATATATATATTCATAACTATATATATATATACAATCGTGTATTTCTATTTATACCTTCTTTCTTGTTTGAACTTGAAGAAAAAAAAATAATAGCATATAATAAAATTAATAACCATTTATTTATTGTATAGTATCAACTTACTTGATCTTAACATTCTCATCAAAATCAATCTGAGGATTATCTTGAACAGAGTGCCTAAATGAAGAAGCAATAGTAACAGTACTCATTATAGATAATTAAAAACTAAGTAACGAAGGAATAAATAATGAAATCTAATTTTCTTATCAGATTTTTTTCTCATATTTATAAACGACTTGAAAAAAAATCTGGCTTTTGTGACAGTGAATCTGATAAGTTTTTTTTTATCATCATCATGAGGGTTATACCCCTGTGTTATACACATAATCATTTTTTCATTTATAAAGTTTATTATGTTTCTTCAAACCTGTGTCATCTCCGCTAGTCCTCTTTTTTTTTCCCCCTCAATAAATAGCTTTCTCTTTCTTCGCAAACAATAGCCAAGTATATATATATATATATATGTACATACCTTTATTTAAGTAAAAATTAACAAGTGATATATGTATATATTTATATATTTAAAAGATTACAAAGTGTATTTAATGGTTAAATTCTGTAACATCCGATTAATTAAAGTATTGTGTATGGGAGGGTTGGTTTTACTGACTTTAAAGCAACTTCTTATTGTTCTTTTCTTTTTTTTTTTTTTTATTTTGGGGTTAATATGTATAAATGAATATACATTCCGGCATAAACAATTATCAGTTCATATATAACCATCTAATTCAATTATTTATCATTTTTATAAAATAAAACGTACTACTTTTTTTTCTTTATAATATAAAACTATATTTGTATATTAAATAGTATATTATAAATAAAAAAAGACATTCTTGAAAGAAAATAAAAAAAAAAATTATCAGATTTTTAATTTGCATCACTTATTTGTTTCATTGATCAATATTAGATCTTTCTTATTTCATTTTATCAGATTTTATAATTTAATCTCAGTACTTCATCATCATGACCCTGTCGATGAATCGATTTTTATAACACCATCAGAAGCTACAGCGATCTAATAGATAAAGCTGTCAATAGTTATTTATTTATTTATTTTGAGTAGAAACAAAAAAAAGCGCGATAATAATAGAAGGTTAAAAGAAAAAAAATAAAATAAAATAAATGTATAGCTTATCAACCAGTTTAACTTGAATGTATGACTCATACAATTGATACTATTCATATACAAGCTTAATATTTATTAATGTAGCTCTTATTTTATTCATTTTCTTTTTTTTTTTTTTTTTACTTTTCATATACATATAAACATCACTTGGAGGTGAATAAGATGATTCATTACTGCATTTATTGACAATAGACTGGGAAAAAAAAAGAAAGATACAATTCGAGTCCCGAAGTCATAAATGTGTTGTTTCTGAATGTGGCTGTATGCAGGTTAAGATGAAAGAAGAAAGAAATAGTGTAAAGTTTTGGTTTTAAACTTTATTAAAAGAATGTGTCAGCCTTAATTTCGAATAGTAGAATTTTTGTACATTACGATTGTATCTTATTCAACATAAAAATATGTCTGTTACATACTATCTCAATTATGCGAATTGATACAAAGATGTTCTTTTCTATTTATTAATTTGCAATAGTCATGATATGGAAATTAGAGATAGTATAGCTACTAAAATAAAAAATTATATTCTTCATTTTTAATAGAAATATGAGTGGAGAGGCTAATAATGTCTCATCATCGTCATTTTTAGTCATCCTATGATTTATATATATATATATATGTGAAGGAGAGTTTTGTAGTCATGTGACTTCTTTGTTGACTTTAATGCAAACAATAAGTACCTTATTTTATTCAGTCTCAATAAATAAGTAAAGTGCATACTCAACATTTGAAGATGACTGAAACCATTACCTCTTTTATAATTTAGTAAGATAATGTTAATACTTTTATGTTATTTGAAAAAAAAAACCTCTATACTTGAACCTAATTATTATATTTTTTCATGAACTGTATTGATTTACTATGATAAAAAGCAAAAAGTAGTAAAATAGGTCAGCATAATTTGAATCCTCTACTACTAATAGAATCCTTCCCTTAAATAAACAAAGAACTATCTTTATTCGTATTCTACAAAGGTGATACAAATATATGCTTACATAATATTCCTTTAACTAGCACATCATAGTTCTAATTCTTAATTTTAACCCATTATAGTGGGATAGCATTTAGCATTTAAATATGTATGTTGTATGATATGTGTAAACATTCAAGGTAAAAAAAAAAAAAAAAAAAACAGCGGGGTTACAAAATTATACTTTTTCTTCATTTTTCGCATATGATAAAAAAAAATATATTGTATAATGTGTTATTATACTTTTTTTTTTTTTCTATAGATACATACATAAGATAAGCATAAAAGGATTGGATGGAACAAAGTAAGTAAGATAAAAATGAATAAGTATACCTTTTTAAGAAGAAAAGAAAAAAAAACTGAATATACATTAAATAAATTGATCTTAATTTGCACATTAACCGCTTTGATGCGTAGAATCAACAAAGTAAACATTTTTAGTAACATTAAAAAAAAAATAAAAAACAAAAAGATTAATCATTCATTTTAATTTAATAGATCTTTTTGGAAACGCCGAGGACTTAAATTACCTGGAAGGTAAAATATTATTAAAGAAGGGGAGAAAGATGATGAGTGAATATACCTATTATAATGGAAAAAAAAAAAAAAGATTACATAAATCTAATTATAACTCACTCAGTATAAGTATTGTTCCTAGTTGGTCTAGTACATCTTCGAATGATACAACTGAACCTATTGTTATAGGCGCAAGGTATACTTATAATAGCTTAATAACAACGAATGACCCATCATCAAAACCTGTCATGTTACCATCTCAATATCCTACATCACAACAACAATCGTTAATTAAAAATAGTCGCGTTCAATCTTCTAATATAACTACTGATTCCAACTTAAAAGATAAACAACAACCAAAGAAGCAGACACAAGTAAAAAATAAATCTCATCAAACGTCATTTAAAGCCTTCTTAAAAGATACCAATGATGAATGGAGTGATGATATACACGAACAACAGCCTTTAGATATAACAAAAAAGACTGATAAAGATTCGGAGAAAACTACAAAATCTACTGAGGCTTTAGTGTGTGTCGCTGCATCTCAAGAAGATTCTTCAGATACAAAGCAAACATTGAAAGTGCCGAAAAAGAAAAGATTAATAAATCCAAATGGCATCAAAGATAATGTAAACGATTTACTATTAGGTATAAAAAAAAATTGATTGAAGCTAAAATTAGATCTTCTGTTTGATATATGAATTTTTGTTAGATCCTACCTATTTATTGAAAAGAATAAATCTAGAAGAGACAAAAGATCCTACAAGAACAAAAAAGTTTATGGAAGTCTTGTCAGTTTCAAATGTTGACTTGGGTAAAAATTAGAATTTCTTTTGGATAATAATTCATAGTTTATTGATATATCCCTATTGAATTTAGTGACGTTGAGATCTTTAAGTTGGAGTGGTATACCTGAAGAATTAAGGATGATGGCATGGCAATTATTACTAGGTTATCTACCTTGTAATTCGACCAGAAGAGAAATTACATTAGCTCGTAAACGAAAGGAATATTCAGATAGTGTTGCAGTTACATATGCAAGAGGAACAGCAGGATTAGATCAAGCCTTATGGCATCAAATTCATATAGATATACCCAGAACTAATCCAGGTATACCTCTTTATCAATGTGAAGCAACTCAGTCGGTAGGTATATAACAGACTGAAATTAAAAAATATTTTTTTGTTTTTTTGTTTTTTTGCTTATGTATACTATACTATACTAGTGTTTGGAAAGAATATTATATCAATGGGCAATACGACATCCAGCAAGTGGTTATGTGCAAGGAATTAATGATTTAGTAACACCTATATTTGAAGTCTTTCTTTCTGCTTATATAGATGAAGATCCAGAATATTATGATGTTAGTAAATTAGATACAAAAGTATTAGACGTGATAGAAGCAGATAGTTTTTGGTGTCTATCAAAACTACTAGACGGTATACAAGATAATTACACCTTCGCACAACCTGGCATTCAAAGGCAGATCACAATATTAAAAGAATTAGTATCGCGAATTGATGGTAAATACAAATAAAATAATATATAATTTAAACTGATCTTTATGTATTATTCCTTTTATTAGCTCGTCTTACTCAGCATTTACAAAATGAAGGAATTGAATTTATACAATTTGCATTTCGTTGGATGAATTGTTTATTAATGCGAGAATTACCATTACGTAGCACAATTCGTATGTGGGACACATACTTGGCAGAAGGGTCATCAGAAGGCTTTTCGGAATTCCATGTATATGTTTGCGCTGCATTTCTGGTGAAATGGTCTAACCAATTACAAAAATTGGATTTTCAGGGAGTTATGATCTTTCTTCAGCAATTACCTACTCAAGGATGGCAAGAGAAAGATATTGAATTATTACTGTCAGAAGCATACATGTGGAAAACATTATTTCATAATGCTCCAAATCATTTAAAATAAATTAATTTTAACAGTGTATTTTATATATATATATATATATATACATATTTACATCATGTGTTTCCATGAGGCTGGTTATACGAGTCAGGGGCAAAGGAGTAGTGATAACAACCTTCACAGTTATTTTTCAGGGACACAATACATATGCTACAATTAACAGAAAAGAAAGGGGGTTCTTTTCAAAGGCTTTTATTTATTTAAACATCTATTGTTAACATACTTAGATATACATCATATAAACATAATTATTGAAATTCAATATTTATATATATGAAGAGAGAATGAGAGAGAGAGAGAGAGAGAGAGGGAAAGGGCATATATGTATATGTATATGATCTAACAACTACAAAAAAAAGGGGGGAAGGGTTTTACAATTTATACAAGTTAAGATGTTGATATAATACTAGTTTTACAATATAATATGAAAGAAAGTACAAAATGCTAAATGAGGCATAAATATAAAATAGAAATAGTATAGTTTTAAAATGAGTGCATATAAGAGTGTGAAAAGGCGTAAATTGATATTAGCATATCCAAGCATATATATATATTTGTTTATCCAAAGGTACTGACAATGTTGGCTAAATGTAATAGATTTGAAAGTGACTTTTGTGTATTTGGAATCCATTCATGATATTGATGGCATTCATTATCTTCTGGTTGAATATGTTGAGGATAATAAGGAATAAATGGTGGTGGTGGAAGGAGAGTGTAAGGGTAGTCATGGTCTGGTTGAAGTTGGTCATGATAATAAGGCATTGAAGTAGATGAAAATGTAGAAGAAGAACTTGCGGTAGAAGATGTTGAAAGCGCGCGTTTAGGACGATTTGTAATGACTTTAGAATAAGGCAAATTATGATGTGGTGTAATAGTTTTATTATAACTTGCTGTTAGAGGTTGTAAAGATGATTCATCCTCACGTCCATAATAAGAATGGCAAAAAAGTTGAGGCTTCTTTTTAGTCCTTCCCATATCTTTTGTATTTTTCTTTTGATATTGTCGACGCATCTTTTGACAAAGATGAGTACGATAATGTTGCATCATATTATCTTGACGAGAGAATCGACTAGGACATCCAGGATGAAGACAATGAAAATTCTTTTCGCCTGTATGAATGCGATTATGTCGAGCCAAATGACCGCTGCAAAAAAAAAATAAAATAAAATACATATTAATATATTAAAAAATAAAAAAGAGATTTACATTAAATATAATACCTAGTCGTGAAACTTTTATTACATCCAGCCTCATTACAGTGATATTTTCTTCTAGGATCAAAATTTGAAGATAAAGTAGATGTTTTTGAATTCACCTTACTATCTTCGTTATTTAAAAGACTAAATTGTTTGCCACTAGCGTTTTTAATCAATAAAGTAGAGTCCATGATATTAACAAAAAAAAAAAAAAATAAGGGTTTAAGAAATTAAAATAATAAAAAAAAACTTTAACCTTTTTTTTTTTTGTATTTATACAATTGTATTATTTCTTTTTCGTAAGTTTAATATCTCAATTTGACGCACTGATTTAAATCAATAATATGAGCCTAGATTACTCCTTACTCCTAAGCCGCCCTGCATCACTAAAACGGAAATAAAACAACAACGTGCTTGTTTATAATAAACGTGAAAATAAAAAGGCAGAAAGAAAAAAAAAGTTTCCTAATATCTAACAAGCTTAAATTAGCTCCTTCTCCTTTTTTTTTTTCTTTTTTTTTTTATTCAATTTCTCCTTATTACCACAACTATTAAATATTCTTCATTATTAACCTATCCCTCTTAAGTGTAATCAGTTTAACCGAAAAGGATGAAAGATAAAATTGGATTTTGCCACTTAATATGCATGCGTAATTTTCTTTTTTTTTTTAATAGAAAATAGTTTACCTTATATATAAACATGCATAACATGTAAAATTAGATCTTGATTCATTACATAGCACAGTAATAAGCCAAGAATACTATTATATTTACATAAATAAAGTCAAAGTGTTTATTTTGCATAATTTCAATAATATAGTTAAGGGTTCTTTATATAAAAATATATATCCTAGTTTATATTTATAAAGGGTTCAATATGAGTACAAGAAATATATAATAGAACACTATTTAGTCTTTATAAGAAGATCTACTCAATAATCATATACTAATTTTTTGTATATAATTCATAGTTGAAACATCTCTTCATTCTCCTTAATATACATATATTATCGCCATCCTACTTTGTAATCTCCTAATATTCAAAATGCCACGTTTTTATCACTTGGTTAGTGATTTGCATTTTCGAGTTATGGATATAAATATACATTTAGCCAAGTCGAGTATTTTTTTTTTTTTTTTTTTTTTTTAGTATATTACACATTTCATTATTCCTTAGATTCGAATAAAATTGAAAACATGTATACAAAATTGTTGGTCAAATCAAGAAGTCATTATGCATATGTTTTCGTAAAGCCGCGATACTTTATTTTTGTGTGTTTTCGGCCCGAAAAAAATAGGATGCAGCATTTGTCAATTAACCTATTATCGTATGATTCCACTTCTTCCTACTCTCTACTCCCCCCCTTTTTTTTTTCCCCCCACTCCTTCTTTGATTTTATATATGTTGAACTTTAAAGTTACTCTATGTTTTATTTTTCTTATTATATAACTGATGAAGGCAGATGCACTTTTATTGCTGTGCTATCACAGACAAAATATGTCATCACTGTGTACCAAAATACATTATTGTGAAAGTAACTCTAAATCTACGCTTTTAATTGGTAACCAAATAATGTCGTTATTATTATTATTATTATTATTCCAAAAGTATCACATAATGTAATAGGTTGCATTATTTAATATGTAAAAGAAAAAAAAGCACTCAATCTGTATATGCTATAAAAAAATCTATTTAGGATCTATTACAAATACATTTATCACGAGTTTTGTTATCCTTTCACCATAGAAGCAAGGAAAAGCGATTTTATGATTTTTGGTAATTCTTTGTTCTCTGTGCAAATATGCGCATGATTTCCTAAAGCCTTTTTTAACCTATATATAACTACGTTAGATAATTTATTTTATGATAATCAATATAATATATTTACTGTTCTGCTTGATTTTGGATGCTACCAATAAATATCATTTGTGCAGTTACTCTATCATCAGATTTCAAAACTATATAATATATTGAAATAAATAAATGTATACATATATATTAAAGGGAGCCCCTTCTTTTTTTATATTAGTAAACTCACTTCTAGCAATATCATTTGGATGAATATTATATTGCGCTATATTAGCATCCGACAAAACAACTACAAAATAATCATCCGCTTCTTCCACTACTATTTCTTTTATGGAATGTGCAGCAGCTCCAAGAGTATTATCGCCACTCAAACAATATTGTGAATGTGCTTTCATTTTACTGATAATCTCAAATGCCTCCTTTTCTGTTTTGGGATATTTACCAGGCGTAACAAACTCGATATTTGCTCCATCTCCACTATGGCCTATAATTTTGTATGCAAATTTATGCTCAAATCCACGGAAGGATTCCATTAACATAAGCGCGACCTCCATGGATCGTTCCAAGCGACGATCATGAGTATTAAAACGAAACATACTAGTAATAATAATGATCATGATTACAATAAAGTAAATTATATTAATTGAAGAAAAAAAAAAAAGGTACCTTGCAGATAAATCGAATACAAAATTCATCCTCTTGGGTTTATCTTGGAAAAGACCAAGTTCAGGTTCATCTTCTCCTCTCTTTTTATAGATATCTCTTTCACCAGTAAGACCTTCAACACTGTTAATAATTATAGTTGACAAGAAAGAAATAAAGGTTTTTTTTTTTTAGTAGTTTAATATAAATATAACTATTACCCTCTCACTTACATTTTTGTATCATCCAAATCACCAGAGGCCTGGTTTTTAAGCCAAATTCTTTCATGCTTTTTTGCTTCGACACTTTCTAAAATAACTCTTAATTCACGAACTTCACGACGAATATTTTCCATAAATTGATTATATTGCTAGAAGAGTCAACGTATATATACATATATAGATATACATATATAGATAAATACATTATGATACCTAAATAGATAATTGAATAAACAAGCTTACATGGAAATCTGCTTGAGTCATTTGAAGTTTAGATAATTTCTTTTCCATAGCCTGTTCATGCATTTCTCTATAAACAGTAAAAAAAAAAAAGGAGGTAAGAGTATACTTTACTAATATATACATATAAATATATACATATTCATATATTACCTTTGAGCACGGCTAATTACTTCGGGTTCATCACCAGCCGTTTTCTAAATTTAAGAATATACAATTTAATATATATATATATATATATATATATATATATATATGTATATATCATTACCAATTTGATATTATCAATATCTTCAAATGATGCTTCTTGACGACCTTCTTCATTCATATTATTACCAGATCCATTCATTCCACCACCTCCTCCAGAACCAGATCCTGAAGAACCACCATCTCCATCGCCCATCCCGGAGCTCCCTCCTGATCCTTGTCCGTTAGCATTATTTTGACATTGAGTGTCTGCATTATCACTTTGTTTTCCAACTATTTTTTGATTTTCCTCATCAAAATCTATATTATTTTTCTAAATAGAAACCAATTTAAGTCTTTTCTTTTCTTTTCTTTTTTTTTTTGTTCAAAAAGATAATAATAACAATAAACTTTACATCTTTATCGGTTTCATAAATAACGGATAGAACCTTTTGATCAACACCAACCATCTGTTTCCAAGTCTTTGCAGCCTGGTAGATCTCATTTGAACTTACTTGCCAAACTCGAACTGTGCCTGCATTATCCATAGTGACAAGATTACCATTTGAAAGTTCGCACATGGTAGCTACAAATCGTTCCACTTGGAATGAATTATTCCCAGGTAAAAAAGGAGTGTTCCTAACAAAAGAAAATATGAATTTATATGAATATATATGAGTATATATATGTATGTATGTATGTATGTATATACTTTACATAGAACCTATTACTGAAAGGGGTATCTTAATACGCCAGATTTGATTTAATTGAGGATTTAATAAATCTAAAGAACCTTCTGCACGACCATCTGTAGGAGGTTGAATGATAGCTAACTGCTGTGTCTTTTCCAGATACAGTGTAGAACCCTTTATTATCGATGCTATTTGTTCATCACTATGTTGCTTTTTAAGATACGATAACACATTGACTATACCACCTGTATTATCAGTGAATTCAGAAAGAGAGCATCCTTCAAGGATAGAAGCATAAGTATCAAGACGTGTAGTTTGTGCTATTTTAGCACCAGGCATAAACTCCTTCTCAAAGATATGAATAAACTCATTTATCGTGGACTGACCATTCTGTCTCAAGACTTGAATAGGTTCCATGACATTAGGTAACCCGACTATTGTATTTGTACTATGACTTTTAGGTAAGATAGCATATAGCAGTTGATCACCACGACTACCACGAGCAATCCAAAAGTGATGCTCAAGGACATAAAGTTGATTGATACGATGAGGGAAACTTAAGGTATGTTGCTCTGATGTATTAAAATCAATTACGGTTACGACAGATTGGTCCTGTTGGTAAAAGATCAAGATACCCGTTGAACTCAAATTATTACACATGATTGAACTGACAGGTTCAAGACCACGAATAACGACAGAGATAACCTTCCTCTTCTTAAAGTCACAGCAAAGGAGCTCATTATTAGTAGGATTATGAAGGACAACATATTTTACCATGCCTGTTTGTGCGGCACGTATGATAGAGATACGAAGTCTAGGAGGTGCTCTTTGAAGAGGAAAATATTCATAAAGATCCAAACTATCTACATGTTTATGATTAGGGTCAATTCGATGAAGGGTGACAGGGTTTGTGGTAACGACAAAGAGTGTCCCATCATCCACAGTAGCAATATCAAGTGCTTCACCACGAGTAGGAATATGGAAGGAATAAAGCTCTTCAGAGAATACTGTAGATCTTCCTTCTTTCCTTTCGAGGTCCTTCCCTCTCTTTCCAACCTCTATATCCCAACTTCCACGAATAGCAATGGGCTCACTTATTACCTTTGTCGCCACATACCCTTCCGCTGCAGATGGAGGTGCACGGGTCCATTGTTCGGACAGAACAGGCTCTCCTAATGAAATAACATCACCCAATTGCATAGAAAAATCGGATTCAAGACCTACCGGAATACCGTGTCTCTCAAAGATCTCGATGACGAGCTCCTTGGAGGCTTGATCATATTGATCAAAGTCAAACACATTTTGCAAAATCTTTGATATACCTTCCTCTGGATAATTTTCAATATGAAGAACGACATTGACTAATTCACGAGTTGAATAAGGGTATGAGATCAAGCCCTCATCTGTTAGTTTACGTAAATCAGTAAAGGCACTCGATAATTTCATAAGCAAGTCCTTAGAGACATGAGGGCCATATTTGCGTAATAAAAACATTTCAGATAACATATCAGGGTTATCTACAGCATGACAGCTAAAGACATCACCAATCTCACGGTAGAAATCGTTGCCTAAAAAGGGGTAGCCAGGTCGATTGGCTAAGACAATCATACGGAAATTAGGATGAACCAGGATATGAGCTCCCCCTTCTTGTAAATCCGTTTCTTTCGAAATAATACGTCGACCATCTCCGAGAACCATTTGTCCATCCTCAACCAAACTTTTAAGAACTGCCGTAACATACGTGGGGGCTTTATCAGCTTCATCTACAACCAATATGGTACCCTCACGAACAGCTTTAATGAGAGCAGAGTCCTGATAGGTTAAGACACCATTAACAATAGCAGGCGTAGTCGTTAAAGTTTGAACAGTACTGTCCCGATGTAATTGAATATATTCTCGAGGTAATTGGAGTAACTGTAAAAAATAATCTGCTAATTTGTTTTTACCGACACCTTGGTTGCCAATCAACAATAAATGATCACCTAATTGATAGTCTTTAAGCATCTCCTTTAGGATTTCAGTATGAGCAGGGTTCTCATGAAAGACAACATGAGGGATTAGCATGGGGTCACCACCTTTAAATACAGGCTGAATGACATTACCAATTCGAATCTGCTCAGGCGACTGCCTAGAGGGTAAAACTTCAATCTCTTCTACTACTGGTGGTGGAGTATTGTCAGAGGACTTCTTTTTAGATGGTGGATAAATACCATTAGCGATCATAACCGTCTCAAGGGCTTCACGCGCAACAGTGGGCATAAAGCGTGATAAGGCTGCCTTTTGAATAGAGGCATATAAACTTTCATTTTCAAAATAAGATAAGCGACGACAGATACGAATGAGCTGACGTGTTGAGAGAGCGCTTGACAAGAGACGTATCGTTTCATCTTTGTCGCGACGAAGACGTCTAGAAAAGGTTAACAATTGTTGAAGTTTCCTTTCATCAACGCCAGGAGAGAGAGCAGTCAAGACTTCTTGCTCTTCATGGGATGGAAGTGTGTCAACAACGATGAAATGAAACATAGATAAAATCTCTGCTGTTAACCAGGAACCAGCCTTTGTATCCATCTGTCCACTCAGACCTGCTCTTGCCAATGCGACGATACGGAAAGAAGGATGGATAGGGAAAATTCTTTTGGTCTCCAAGCTTTCACGTGGTTGTTGGGACATTAACTGAGCATAACGTTTGCTACTCACAAAACGAGTACCGTCTGGTAATTGTGTCTCACGTTCAGAACAGAGTCGTTGAAGTGTATTCAGAGTACCATAAGAAAGAGCTTCGATACCGTCTAAAACAGCAAGATGACCATGAATAGCAGCCTCTACTAAAAGTGAATTCTCCCAGACGGTATCACCAGTAGGGGTAGTCGATCTACGTTGAAGTAAATCTCGAGAGGACATATCACGATAAAGTGGAATATAATCAATTGTATAACCTAAATTACGAGCAAAATGCCTGACGAGAGCAGATTTACCTACACCTTTCTGTGTACCGATTAAGCAGATATCTTTACCGCCAGCATGAACTAGCACCATGGCAGAAAAGATGTCTCGATGATAAGGAGTTTCAATAAAGTATTCTGCAGGACTAAAAGCTGAGGGACCACAATAGATAGGTAATTCAACTGTATCGTGTTGGTCAGATGCACATATCGCAATCGCTTTATGAGCATCAACAGACTTATTTGAATTGCTAATAATTGGATCTAGACTAGCAAGTGAATAGCCAGAAGACGTCTGGCGTGCCTCTACAGTTGCTTCCACTACAGCTGACTTTACATTAAATCTTCTATAAGCGGATTCAATCACGCTTAATTGCTCTAAATCACAGGTAGGTAAAAGTGGATAAGGGTACAAGATATCAACGAGAAAACGTGGATGAATATGAGGAACTAAGGATAACAATGGAGCTAAGCTCTCAATGGTCATTGGAAACTCAGGAACTTGAATTCCATGGTTATCATTTTGTACACCCAAGACTAAACTAATAGAAATTAAACGTTCAATTAATTCTTGGGATACTTTCTCATTATTATTAATCAAACTAAGCATTTGATTCACTTGTGATTTAAATTCAGGAGCCTTAATATTTCTACTTTGGAATCGTGATCGAAGGGGAGGATCAAGAGGATAACCAACATAAGGCGGTACAGGTAAACCTTATAAATATATGTATTTATATATACGTATAGATGTATAAATTTTATTATTCTTAATTTCTAAAAAGTCAGATTTACCTAACGCAAATACTAAAAATCGAGGACTGACTTTCTCAAATTTAGTATTTGATGTATTCGCTAGTTCTTTTGTAGTTAAGAAACGACCATCTTCTAATGACATTTCACGATTTTCTAGTAAATTGTTAAGAATTGGTAATACATTGCGCTCAGCTTTTTCGATACCATCTAATACTAAAATACGGCCGTAGATAGCAGCTCTTACGGCAGCTTGATCTACATAGAATGATGTACTGTTTTGAAGCTCTCTTCTCTGCTTTAAATCAGCATCTGTCACATCTTTAGATAATGCAACATACTCTATTCTAATATATATATATATATTAATAAATGAATCAAACTGTATTGTATTCTTTATTTTACTCTCTTTGTGTCATCTCTGCATATTTCATTACAAGATTACGACGCAAAGGTCCAGGAGGACCTAATAAGAAAATATCTTGACCCAACTATAAAATTTTATGTTATTATTATTATACTTGTAAGCGCTATTTCTTTCATGGATTTGCCTTATCCTTTTGCATAATCCTAGAATAAATAAATAAAAACAATATAAAAAATCGTATTAATGTATTTGCAACTATACGTATAATTAATGTGAATACCATCTTAAATGCCGCAAAATATCCTAATTGAATTAAAAAAAAAAAAAAAAAAGTAAATATTTATTATCATGAATTATAAGAATCATATTACTTGAGCATCATCATAAAAAGGGCCTTCTACTTGGGGTACTAACTCTGGGTTTTCGGCAGGGTAAATAGGCATAACAACGTCTCCGATACGTACAGACTTTATATTAGCTATGTATATATTTAGAACTCTGTATCTATTACTTTGGAAATCAAGAAAAAAAAAAAGTTAAATCACCTTCTTGAACTAATCCTTCATCTTCTGAATCAGACCAACCAGCTTTTGAGGGGTCCAAGATAGCACCAAGTTGTTTTAACCGTCTTTTTGCTTGTTTGTAATTTGAAGTCATTAGATTGAAATGTCTTTAAATAAAAGTGTGGGGAAGACAGAGAAAAATAAAATTCATTTAAATCAGCATAAAAGAATACTATTAGTCATCTTATTTTAACTTAAATTTCAGATGATTTTAATTTTGTCCTGAAAATCTTTTGTGATTATGTAAAAAAATCATATTAAAATAAAGTATAATCGTTTTATAATCTAACAATTACATTTTATTAATGTACATTATCCTAATTTAAATGATGAAATGGGCTTTAAAAAAAAACAAGTAATAAATCATCATAAAATTAAGATTTATCCAATTGAATGATTTTATTCATTTCCTAGTCTACAGTTTAAATGACGAAATCATAACAAATACAAGAACTTTTTTTTTTCTTATTAAAAGTCGAAAATATAAAGCACTTTATATTGAATTTCTTTTAAATAAAGGAAAAAAAAACAGAAATCAACCAGAAAAAGAGTTTTGTTATTACATACATTGATGAGCTTATTACAAAAAAAAAATATGACATATGAATACATACTTTATTATATGCGTAAATGAAATTAAATAATTTGTTCTCTCTCAAATAAGAATAAATAAACCACATCACTGGCTTTTCCCAAAAAAGTAATAGGAGGGTATATGTCACATTGTCTGTGCCTCTCTCATTGACTTTCCTTTGATATCTAACGTGGTATGACTCTCAGCAGGACAAAAAATTGAACTAATGAGTTTTACATTAGATATGTTCTTCCTGTGCTTGAGCTTTGTAACTGTAAATCATGATTTTTTTTTTTTTGACACCGCTAATTGTATTTTTTTTTTTTTTTTTTTTTTTTGCAACAACGACCTTAATACTCTATACTATTCCAGCGAAAAATAAATGATCTATTAAAAAAAAAAGAAAAAGTTTTGTTTGTGCTATATTTTCAATAACAATAATCAGATGCTGACAACACAAAGATAGTTATAAAACTAATTCTAGCTCTCTTTCTCTTATTATTTTATTATCATACTAACTGACCATCAAAGATAATAACTATTTTAACGAAGTTTACTACTACAAGAAGAATTGTTTTTTTCTACAAGTTACCGAACAATAATAGACCAAGACGAAGGATGCTTTCTTTCTTCATTATCTTTTATATATAAGATCAAACAATATTGAAATACAGATAAGAAATTCTATTGGTTTGATCACGTGATTTTAATATCAGGAAATGATTCTATATTTTATAAAAAATTTCTTTCAACAAATGCGTTCTTAGTTTAATGGTAGAATTTCACCCTTCCAAGGTGAAGGCCGGGGTTCGATTCCCCGAGGACGCATCTTTTTAATTTTTTTCTTTTTTTTATTTTATTGTTGGATATTTGTACAGTAAATATATTTTATGCAAGCAATTCTATTTATTTTTTTTTTTTTCCTTACAACACCAATTATATTCTTTGTTAATATTATAAATAAAATGAAACCTATATTATTATTCTGAAAAGATAGTACATGCTGTTTATTATAATAATACGTCAAAATAGACCATGCCGCTATAATCATGCATAAGAAAACAACTATGATCATAAACCTTAAAGTTATCTTTAATTTCTTCTGTTTGTTACACAAAAACAAGATACTAAAATAATAATAGTAGATTTAAACGATTACTGCAGATCTGTTATGCCATATAATCCTATTTTATAGTGATTTTCATTTTATTCAAAAAGAAAAGAAGATGTAAATAAAACAAGTTGTCGTTGTGTATATTCTATTTAGCATAATATTTTTATTTTTATTTTTATTTTTAAAAAAGAAAAAAATAAATAAATAAATAATAAAAAAAAAAAAAAAAAAAAAGAAAATGACGCATTGATAAAAATAAATTATTTTTTGAAACTTTTTTTTTTTTTTTCTCTCTCTTTATTTTATTTTTATTTTATTTTATTCTTCCCCCCTCCTACTTTTATAGTTTAATATAATATGGCAGGAAAAGGTGTTGTAAGAAGCATGTAAGTATTCTTTTTTTTTATTATTTTGAATGGAGAGTTTACATTTAATGAGCATTGGTGAAATTATTGCATTATAAAAAATATAGAATTTGAAGGGGGGGGGAATAAAAAGAGAAAGAAAAAAAGAAAATATTGTTATTAATATGTGTAAATTAATATTTTAGTAAAAACTATGCTAAAGGGTTTTCTGATGTTCAAATCAAAGTAAGAGAAGCTACATCTAATGATGCTTGGGGACCAAGTGGAACTTTGATGAACGAGATTGCTCAATTAACATATAATGAGTAAGTATACAAGTATAAATGTGTGGTTATTATATATATTTATTGTCACTTGTTAATATTATTTATGATTAGACAAGATTTTATTGAAATTATGGATATGCTTGATAGAAGATTAAACGATAAAGGCAAAAACTGGAGACATGTGTTTAAAGTAAGTATGATTTTAATGGGGGGTTAAAAAGGCGATTCAGCTAATAAAAATGATAATAGGCATTACTTGTCTTGGATTATTGCTTACATGTTGGTTCAGAAAATGTTGTACTCTACGCAAAAGAAAATATATATGTTATAAGGACTTTAAAAGAATTTCAACATGTAGATGATAATGGAAAAGATGTTGGATTTAATGGTAAAAATATAAAAAAAAAAAATGTGTGTGTGTATAGATTAGATTTAATATACATTTTTTCCCCCTAGTTCGTCAAAAGGCAAAAGATATTACAAGTCTTTTAATGGATGAACAACGCTTAAAAGAAGAACGTCGTTCTCGTCATCAAATGCAAGAGAGAATGGCAGGTGTAGGAGATTATATGAATGATATGATGTGGGGAGGTAGTCGAAACAATGGTTCTGGAGGGGAAGAAAGTTCAGTTTATCGTAATCCAGGTTATATGGATGAAGATAAAGATTTAAAGAAAGCGATCGAAGAGAGTAAACGTATGGCTGAACAAGAAGCCAAAAAGAGAGGAGAAGGGTAAATGGAGATGATGAAAAAAAAAAAAGCAAGACTGACTATGTTATTATTATTTGAAATAGAACTGACGAAGAATTACAAAGAGCTTTAAGAGAAAGTGAACAAGAAGCAAAAGAACAAGAAAGAAAGAAAAGAGAAGCATTAGAACGAGAAAATCAGAATAATTTATTTGGTACAAGTAATGGACAAAGGTAAGAGAATAAATAAATGTAAACAAAAAAGTATTCAATAAACATTAGTTTTCAATCTTTTCCAACTCAACAAAACTTTGATTCTTCCCTTAATCCTTATGGTAAACAACAATGGCCTCAACCGACTGGCATGTCCTTTGCTGAGCCTATACAACAACAACAACAACAACAATGGCCTCAATCCAGTCATATGTCATTTGCAGGGCCTATACAACAACAGACACAGCAACAACCACAGCCACAACAATGGCCTCAACCTACTGGCATGTCCTTTGCTGAGCCTATACAACAACCATTTAATAATCCATATCAACAACAAACTACTTTTAATCATTTTAACCTTCAAGCACAAATGACAGGTGCACCATTCCAAACTCAGTTTACAGGAAATCCATTTGGACAACAAACACAAAATAATCCTCTTTTCAGTGGTACACCAAATACTACTCCTCAGGTATTATGTTATCATGATTACCTAATAGAATCATTTATTTATTCATTTATTTATTGTAGATCATGCAGACATCATCATCTTCACCTTCTGCTGTATCTAATATGACAGATAATTCACATTATTCAAAATTAAATAATATGCTTCAAAATAGAGAGTAAGCTTTGTAGTAATATATAAACATGATTTTATAATAATGACATCATTCATATTCATCTTTAAACAGTGATGGAATGGACACCTTTGGTAACACTGGAAATTTACGTATTCCTTTGTAAGATTGATTACAAAAAAAAAAAAAAAAATGATATTTACATAGAAACTTAAATTTTATATAATTAGTGGTACAGGATTTGCAAGCACTTTACTTCCTCAACAACAAACGAGTCATGATACAAGTTCATTTTCTCAAGTAAGTTATAAAGTTTTGTTTATAATATAGAGAAATGAAATCATAATATTGTATAGTCATTTGGACAACAAGTAAGTCGTAATCCATTTGGACAAGCCAATGTGAATACAAATACAAATACAACAGAGACAAGTAGACAAGGACAAAAAAGTCTATTAGAAATGATGCAAGAACAAAAATTACTTCAAGCACAAATGACAGGTTATCAGCAGCAGCCTTCAATGACAGGATATCAACAACCTCAAATGACAGGTATCCAACAAGGACTAACCTCTTCTTCTCCTTTTAACCAACCACGACAACAGCAACCACCCTCAACTTCCTTCTTTTAAAAAAAAAAAAAATCTGTGGGAATTTGTAATTGTAACCTATTTGTAACTGAGTTTATTATCCTACAACAAACATACTTCTTGTTTATAAAGATGCAAACAATAAAAGAAAACTTTATTATCACTATCCATATCACTACTAACCCCATTAATGTAATATAATCTAAAAAAGAGAATAAAGAAAAAAGGAAAAAAAAAAAAGGAAAAAGAAAAAAAAGCTTATTATATACACATATACATATTCATAAACATATACATGTCAATTTTTATTCATGATAGAATAGAGTTAGATATAATATAGTTACACCAATCAAAAATGACTTTTAATTCATGATAAGAAGATGATGTATTGTAATATAAAAAGGGACATTTATTTGTTGTTGTTGTTGGGGGGAGGAGGGGGAAAGGACGACAACAGTATATTATGTTGCATATATAAATCACTCTCTCTCTCACTTGCTCTTTCCCTTTTACTCTCTTCTTCTTTTCTTTATTATTAGGATGATTCATACTAATAAAAAACGTGTTACATTAAAGAAAAGAACATCAATAGAGAATCCTACTTTAGAACAGCCGAATGAATACACTTGTCAATTAGTGGCTCATGCTTTATCTTTACCAAAAGATGATTTAATACTTACAACAAGCAATGAACAACAACAAAAATCATTTCATTTACATTCATCCCCTTTATTAAAATCATCTTTAAAGACTCCAAGATCTGCTTCTGCTCCTTGTTCACCTACAACGGGTATCAAATCTGTTCATTTTAATAATAAAAATCTGGAGGATATTTGTTTATTTAGAAAGGCTCAAACTCCATTATCTGTTAGAAGAAAGAGTATATTTTGGGCAAATGAAAGTGATGAGAGTGACGATGATGAAGAAGAAGACGAGGAACGATTTGAAACATCTTTAGTATTTGCAAATTGGCCTACTCGACTTGCTGATATTATTGATCGAAAGAATAAAGTGATAAGAGTTGATAAAAATTTGATTAAATTAGATCATCAAAATTCAATTACTGGTAAAATATCTGTTCGTAATCTAAGTTATCAAAAGCGAGTGACGATTCGATATAGTTTTGATTTCTGGAAGACAACTCATAATAAAGAAGCCATCTTTTATGAAAGTCATAAAGCTTATGATATCTTTACTTTTGATATTGACATTCCTAATAACACAACAACAACAGCTACTACTACTACTACTACTACTACAGCTACAGCTACTACTACTACGACTACTACGCTTTATTTCGCTGTCAATTATAAAGTGGGTTCTGAAGAATTCTGGGACAATAACGATGGAAGAAATTATGAATTAAAGATCAATAGAAAATTAAAAAAGAAAAATAACGAGTTTACTACTGAAGATAATAATTATAAATTATTAAAATCAAGATACGATTTTAGTCAATCTTTTCAACAAAGTAGTCAATCATCTACTACTATACCTATTTTATCACCTTCTCCTTTAACTACCTCAAGATATAATAATACCGTCATAAAGCCTGCATCTATTCCTACAAGTAATCCTTTCTCTTGTCATTCACCCTTAACTACGACTACGACTACGACTACTTCTACTTCTCCTTCTCTTGCTGATTTAAATTCTCAATCTTATATGGAACTTGTAAATAAGTATTGCTTTTATTCTACAAGTCCAAGTAGATCTCCCATGTCTATTAACATTTAAATATCTTCATTTTTTATTTCATTTTTTAAATAATAAAAAAAGTTTAGCATTTTTATTTATTTTTTCTCTTCTTTTTAATTTCTTCATCTCGATCAAAGTTCTTATAACTTCTTCTTTCATATTCTTTGAGCTTATATTTTCTACCTGGCTTAACGGGTACTCTAGGTTCAATAATATTACGTTGTTGTATACTAATAAATCGTTCACGGAATATATTTCCTTCAGGCTATATATTTATATAGATTCAATTAGAATAAACAAATACAAGGGAATCTACTTCTTATATGAAATTTACCTTTAATTGTCGAAGTGTCTCACATAATTCATCTGTCAATTGAACGTCCACAGGTAATTCCGGTACAGTGTATTTACCTATCTTCTTTAAACCTTTCTTTTCTTCTTCTATTTTACGTTCACCTCTCTTTTCTGCAATCTCATTTAATTCTTCAATTCGTTCTGAAAGCTCCTTTTCGATATCACGAAGCATGTGGATCTGTCGACGAATAGCACGCTCTTGTAATCTTTGTTTCTTTTGTAATTCTTCTGTGGCTAGACGATGTGATTTATGACGTTCTTGACGTGTCTTGCGTTCTCCTTTCTTTTTCTTTTTTCTTTCTCTTGATTCATCATTCTCTTCTTTATCACTTTCTTCTTCTTCTTCTTCTTCTACTGCTTCAGTCGTAACTATTTTACCATCTGCTGTAATTTCTGAATGAGCCAACTCATCAGCCAATAGTTTTAATTCTTCACGATAAGATAATTGTTCTTGTAATTTCTTCAAAATCTCTGCTTTACGTTCTTCTACTTCAACTGCCTTGGCAAGTAATCTTTGATGATCTTCTAAAGTTGGGTTATAAGACTGTCCTCCTTCTGGTGTATGAATAGCAGGTACATGTTCTAAGGCACTAGGTTTCTTTAACATCGTCTTGGGCGCCTTTATTTTTTCTTCTATAGGCAAAAAGTCATTTGCTGCTTCTTCTCTCTTTGGCTCTAATTCAAATAAGTTAAATTAACATGATTATAATCTAACAAAAAAAAAAAAAGACTCATACCATCATCCCATAAATCATATGATTTCACATTCAGGGTCTTTTTGTTTTTCTTTTTAGGGACAAGAGGTGCATTATTTTCAATTTTACGCTTCAACAGTTTAGATTCATGTTTTGAAAAGACATCATCCGTCATCTCGGGCTTTTGGAAAGCATTTTTTGACTTGATAGCAGGTACAGCTGATCTTTGTGCTAATATTTCATCCACTCGAAGTGGTTTATCTTTTGCAAGCTTACGTTTCACTAAAATCAACAATGTTAAAAAAAAATTGTACATCTTTGAAAGATCTATAATAATAATAATAAATACCATGGTGATCACCAGCAACATCAATTGTGAAAAGTTCTTCATCTTTTAATTCTTCAGTATGTCCACTGTAATAAATATGAGTTTTATTCAAACTTGGTTATTTTCTCTTTTCTTTGATTAATCAATCATGATTCTTTTTCTCCACCTCCCCCATTTCTAGAAAAAAAAAAAAAAAAAAAAAACTTACATCACTCTTTCAATAGATCGTAATTCTTCTTGTGCTTCTTCGACATCAGTTATATCTACATTCTTACGCCAAGCCTTTTTACCTTTACGACTAGGCTGGGTTTTCTTTTTTTGTATTTGTGCAATATCACTAGCCATTTTTGATTTTTCTTTGTAAGGTGCTAGCTTCACAATAAGAGAGGGAGAAAAGCCTTTTTTTTTTTTTTTTTTTTTATAATAAAATAAACTTTCGGTTCAAAACTTGTCACAACTACAGTCACATCTATCCACTTTACTACTCTAATAATTTAAAATTAACATATTCATCTTATTGGGTATCCCCTTTTGAGATCAAAAAAAAAAAAAGTGAAGGTTACTTTAATATTTTGAAAGAACTTGAGGTTTGTATAAGAGATAGATATAACTTTTTCATTTGTGTATTGAATTGTGTAATTCATGAACGATATATTAAGTTTAAGAAGGTTTTTATTTATTTATTTATTTATTTATTTTTATTTTTATTTTTTTTAATTGTCCTCTCCGTGGAAAAAGCTAGCTAAAACTGTAGTAGGAGCTGTACTAAAAACTAACTCAATGATGGGCATTATTTGTGAGAAGAGATATGGTGAACCTACTGTCAAAGGAATTCGAGACAATTTTGAAGAAAGAAAGAAAAAAAAAGTTAAGGAAGGGAGCAAGTCTTTTAAAAATATAAATGATAGGAGCCTCTCTCTCCCCTCCCCCACAAATGGAGCATTACTTGGAATTTATCAGTTAAACAGTAGAGTATGAGTCGTTGTATGATGATTGATTGTGAATAATGCGCCCATCCACAAATGTGAACTCATTCTGCAGTTTGGTTGAAAATAGCAGCAGAGGCTTACAAGTGTGTTTACTTCTTGATGCCTTTTCCTTTTCTTTTTTTTTTTTTTTTTTTTTTTTTTTTTTTTTTTGAATTCCATAGAAGAGGGATCAAATGTTGAGGATTTAGTGTCTCATCATAAAGAGTTCAAGTGAGAAGAAATTAACTCATATGAAAGGAAAAAATAGATTCGTCAAATAATATGAGTCCTACTGATTGTGAAGGATAGATAAATTTATATACACATTTATTTATTTTATTTATTTATTTTATATATTTATTTATTTTTAAATAAAAGTATTAGGTAAATATCCCATAATTATTTTTAGAATAGGTGTACAGTCTGTCATATTTGCTATTCCTCAAACACAAAATTGTATGGGAAGAGGAAAGGAGCTCTCTAAAATGTTATATTTAATAATTAGGGTTGTATGTATTTTAAAGGCTTATATATATTGATAAATAATGTTTATTATACAACATGATTAAGACTGCTTTAATTACATAATAAGAGTATGATGACAGCCAACTTTATTACTTAAAAATGATTACCTTTTGATTGAGTACGTTTATCAAATAAGATTCGTGTGAGAATCGTATTTATTATTTAATGGGACCAGTTGAGTGAAAGCGATGATAGTTATGCATAAAAAAGAAAATTCATCAATAAATGACAGCATGCATTATATTTTTATGTGTACAAATATAGTAATAAATTTGGCAGACTTATTATAAAAATACTACGCTTCATTCGATATATAAAAGAAGGAGATATAATAAAATCGCAGCATCTTTTTTTTTTTTTTTTTTTTTTTTTTTTTTTTTTTGGCAAGTACAACAGTTTGTTATTATTATTAATTAATCTTTTATTATATAAATAGTGTCTTTCTTTTATTTATTTTTCTCTCCTTTTTTTTTTTTCTTTAACTTGATATCATGAAATTGCTCAATAATAAACACATGTATAGCAATAATAATTTTGATATTCAATCTATAAGTCGTTCAAAATTATTAGAATATTATCAAACTACTACACGTACTGATTTATCTATTCGAAAATATGTATTGATTACAAATTTACTACGTGAGGAATGTTCTCAACGTTCAAATCAATTACAAGAGCAACAATGGTTTGATACTTGTATTAATGAGTTGGATAAAGAAGAAGAAGAGGAAGAACAAAAAAAGTTAAATCGTATACCTTATTATGGATTTTATGATTTTCGAAATAATTCTGGATTACTTGTTTGTAGTACTTCAAATCGTCTTTAAATATTATATAAATACTTTGCTCATTTATTACAGCTTATCCTTTCTCTCCTTTTTTTTTTAATCCCTCATTTCCTTACTTTATACATATAAAATAAACAGCACTAATATATATATATATATATATACATATATGAAGATGTAAAATTTATATATTATTAAATAGAATGACTGATATGTTTATGATGGACATAAAATGCCTCCTGTATAAGGTGTAGCTGTAACCACAGGTGTCCATACAATTCCAAGTATATGAAATGAAACCTATCAACATTATTTTTTTTTTTTTGAATTAGCTACACATAAACATATACATACATACACGCTCGTACGCACATACACATACACATACACATACACACACATAAAGCGTACCTTTAATATAACATTTAAAGCAGGCCTTTGCTTCGGGCTCCTTTGTGGTCCGCATGCATTATACAAATTTTGAAATGTAGGATCTGTTTGATCAGCGGCCTGATAATCTACATTAAAAGTGAGGGTCAAAGGTGAAATAAGTCCTGGTTCCAATGCAAAAGGTGCCGAAGTTGTGGCCCAAGCAATTTTAGCTAATGTTAAACTGTCCATCATGACAAAATCCATCTGTTGAATGTAAACTGGAATCCAGTTGTCTCGATTATCGAGTGTCACATTCACTTGCCATGTGGCTTGAAGGGAAGGTCGAAGAGGTATCTCTTCTTGTCTCTGTCCTCCTCCCCACCCATCAGGGATCCACTCAATGATCCAACTCCTCCACCCATCGACACCCTAGGCGTACGTGGCCAACAAAAGAAGGCAGCAAAGGCTCCCAACATAAGAATACTAAAGATACAAAAGACAGTCATTCGAGAAGAGAAGCTATCTCTTCCACAACAGCAATGACAGAGTGCATAATATTTCCATCCTTCTCTTTTACGTCTTTCTCGTCGTCGCTTTGATAGAGTACTTATAGATGATTGGCTACTGTTACTGTTACTGCTACTGCTGTTGCTTCTGCTTCTTTC
The DNA here is from genome assembly GCF_025118155.1 of Cokeromyces recurvatus. Taxonomy (NCBI): domain Eukaryota; kingdom Fungi; phylum Mucoromycota; class Mucoromycetes; order Mucorales; family Mucoraceae; genus Cokeromyces; species Cokeromyces recurvatus. Next base: position 165,005 of record NW_026251424.1, on the reverse strand, counting down.
TTGATCTACTACTACTACTACTGCGCTTGATGCCGCATTTATTTTCGATGATTCATTAGATGGATGTCTACATGCATCATATCGACAATCACAACAATAGGATGATGATAAAGAACTATTGTTATAAAATAAAGAGGGTGATGATGATGGTTGTTCTTCTATCCAGGATGATGCTGTTGTTGTATTTAGATTTGATAAATGAGTCTGATCATCATTACTACTACTACTACTACTACTACTACTACTATTCATAGGAGAATGTATATATCCTTCTGATGAATAGCAGCTATTATCTTCTTCATGATCACATTCTTCGCACTCTTCTCTTATTGTTGATGGCTTGGAACAGTTAGAATAATATTCATAATTCTGTGATGCTATTGTACGTATATAAGACAAAATTAGTTCGTAGAATTTAAAACTGATTACCTAGTTGTAATATATATATTTATATATATTTACTATTATTTGATAAAATTTGATGAGGAATAGGGTATGATGAACTCATTCTTTCTATAAAGACATTAATATTTGTAAAAAAAAAAAAAAAATAAAAAAAAAATAGAAATAAAAATAAAAGAAGAAAACACTAATAAAACTTGTAAAGAAAATTAAAAAATAAAAAAAAAAATAAAAAAAAAGGCATATAATCATTAGTTGCATAATAATATACATGATGTATATCTTTCATCCCTTACTACTATTTTAACTTGTAGGAGAAGACTTTAATACACTTAATTTCCTTTTTTGGAAAGTTACTCCTTCGAGATTTTTTTTTTTTTTTTTTATTATTATTAAAAAAGCGCGGGTAAACTACTAGTGTATACATTTATATTTTCTTTTCTTTTTTTTTTATATTAACAATAAATAATGGTTGAAATTAAACCTTATGGGGCATGGCCTTCACCTATTACAGCAGAGTCATTATCAGCTGGAGCGACTGCTACTGACACATGTGTTGATAATGGCTTTATTTATTGGTGTCAGTCTGTTGCCCACGAAAAAGGCAGAGGACAGATTTTTAAACAGTCTATTCATGACAGTCAACTACCTCCTGAAGCACTTTTACCTGCAGGATATAGCTGTATGACTCGTGTTCATGAATATGGTTTAGGTGCCTTTAAAGTTTCAAATGGTCTTGTTGTGTTTTCTAACAATGATGATTCCCGACTTTATACCATCTTTAATAACGAAATTAAACCTTTAACTCAACCTAATACACTTTATCGTTATGCTGATTTGACCATTGACAAAGAAAATCGTTTCTTGGTATGTGTTCGTGAGGAACATTTCCTTAATGAAGAACCTAAAGATGTTGTTAATGTTCTTGTCTCCATTGACTTGAATTCTGGGCATGAGACCATCATTGCTCAGGGCGAAGATTTTTATGCTTTCCCTCGTCTTTCTGCTCAAAATGAATTGGCATTTGTTTGTTGGAAGCATCCCAATATGCCCTGGGACTTTACTCGTCTTTACTATGCCAACACTCTCTATGAAAATGAACAACTTGTTTTAAAGGATATGATCTGTGTTGCTGGTGATGAAATTGAAGAAAGCATTTCTGTAAGGAACTAGTCCTTAAATTTTAGCTTTTGGCTTTTATTAATCTAACCATCTATATATCTATCTATATATATTCATTTCCATATATATCAATTTTAGCAACCTGAATTTGGTATCGATGGCACACTTTATTTCGCCTCTGATCGTTCTGGATTTTGGAATTTATATTCCTTTAATGGTAAAGAGGTCAACTTATTGTTAGAGAGACCCCTTGAGCAAGAATTTGTTGGACCTCTTTGGAGATTCAATCCTTCTGACTATACACCACTCAAGTCAAATGCACACCAATTAATTGTCGTTGATAAGGATTCACTTGCTATCTTGGATACACAAGAGAGGACGCTAAGTCGTTTAGACTGTAAATATGATCATTTCTCTGATCTTCGCATCTATCTTGATGACAATCAACATGAGTATGTACTTGGTAACATGTCCTCAACCACTGAACCTTGTTCACTTGTCTCTTATGATATAAAGGAACAGGTCATTCTTCATGTCCATCAACGAACGGAGACAGAACGATTAGAAGCCGAGTATATATCGATTGGTAAAGAGATTGAATTCCCTACGACCGACGGTAGGACGGCTTATTGCTATTTTTATGCACCCAAGAATCCCAACTATCAAGATCGTCCAGGAGCTCTTCCTCCTCTTCGTCTCCTCTCTCACGGTGGGCCCACCTCCTCCACAAACAATAGCTATAAACGTTCTATCCAATACTGGACTACACGTGGCTTTGCTATTGCAGATGTCAATTATGGAGGTAGTACTGGCTATGGTCGTGCCTATCGTAATCGTTTAAGATTGAATTGGGGTGTCGTTGATGTCGATGACTGTTGTAACGCCGCCTTGTATTTAGCCAAGGAAGGTCTGGTGGATGGTAACAAGTTGGCGATCGAAGGCGGTAGCGCAGGCGGCTTCACCACCTTGGCTTCCTTGGCCTTCCGTCCAAGGGTCTTTCAAGCAGGGTGTTGTCGATATGGCATCTCTGATATCACTTTACTAGCTAAGGAGACTCACAAGTTTGAATCGAGATACCCTGACCGTTTAATTGGCGAGTACCCAAGGGAGAAGGAGATCTATATCGATCGTTCTCCCTTATTTAAAGCCAATCAAATTGAATGCCCCATCATCTTCTTCCAGGGATCTCAGGACAAGGTCGTCCCGCCCTCTCAAGCGGAGGTCATGGTGAATGCCCTCAAACAGAACCATGTCCCCGTCGCTTATGTTCTCTATGAAGGTGAAGCTCATGGTTTCCGTCGTGCCGAAAACATCAAACGTACAATCGAGCTTGAGCAATGGTTTTATGGTCAAATCTTTGGTTTCCCTGTTGAAGATGTAGAAGGAGTAAAGATTTATAACTTTCCCCAAAATAAATAAATAAATAAATGAATACACATATAAATAAATTTTGGTTGTATATTTGTATTTATAATATATCATTTTTTTATTTCATTTTTTTTTCTTTTTAATATTATATTCCTTTTTGTTTTTTTTCTTTTTTAATCTAAATCATCATAGGCAGCGGCTGCTCTTCTTCTACGATCATGACTCTTTTTATGACTCTTCTTTGACTTTATTTTCTTTTTACCGGCTTCAAATTCCATAGCCTGATGATGATCTCTTCCCAAGTTATCATACTCTTTCACCTTGTAAATTCGAACAATCCAATTTTCAGACGTAAAGGCCTCATCTAATACAGATAACTCAGGACCCTTCATAGGTAAAGGTTGATTACGTACACGATCAAAGGGTTGTCGACCCCCAAACATTTCATGGAATCGATAATAACTCATCTTGTACATTAATGATTCCCTCATCGCCTTTGAGGCATGCTCATCGACTCGATAGTCCCCCTGGGGTGTGAAATAATCCGCTTCCTTGATCTTGTCAGGCCAGATGCCCTGAGCGATTCGAATCATCCATAAGAATTTATTGATATCATCACCTGAATAACCCAGGAGACCCCCAAAGATGACGAGTACATAGTCAACATCATGTTTCTTCATGATTTCATACGCATCAGCTTCATTTGTTGACATCGCACGTCCTACAGTGGCGATGTGGGTATTATTCCATGTATTGTTATCGACAAGTGTCGTACGATTCGAGAAGCCGGCAATTTGATAACCATAGTCCCACCATGACATGATCTTGGCATCCTCATCCGTATTCTTACGTAACCAATAGTAGGCCTCTCTAAAGTCATCAATGATACGTTGTGAACCATCAGGGTTACGAGAGGCAAGGACGACAGAAGGGGAAGAATAGGCATTCGAGGTAACCCAAGTACAATGCCAGACAAACATGGCAAGGAAAAAGCTAAATAGACCGACAACCAAGATACGAGTATCTTTACCAATGATACGCGATCTCCTTTTATCATCATTACTATCATGAGATGACGACCCATTCTTCTTTTTCTTTTGTGGGCCTTGTTGATCTGATGTAGACTTCGGACTCATATCAAGATAGGTATCTAATAATGTAGAGATAGCCATACCACCACAGACACAGACAACGGGTGTCAAGGTCAACATCAAACGCACCATCACACCGGCAAAGTAAGAAGCAAAGATACCATACACGATCACAAACACATGTTCATCCTGTAATTTTCGGAAACACAAATAAATGCCTACAGGGAAAGCAAAGATAAGCATCTGTAGATCGAAAAAGAACATAGGCCAAGCAGTAGGTTGATGCTCAGATACGGAGGCAATGATAGGGATGTGTACCTTAGCATAACCCGTATCCCAAAGTGAATAGAATCGACCTGTCCAAGGGGCAATGTAACCACTCATGGTTAACAAGATGAGAGCTGATAGACCCAAGACAAAGGCAATGAATACAAAGGCCCTGAGAATGATTTGGAATTGTTTAGCTTGAAGATGACTACGTAAGAGCTGAATGAAACCAAGAATTTGGCAAAGGCCAAAGACACCTAAAGCAGCCATGTGTTCAGATGTACGAGTAGGTTGGAAGCCAACAAAGGGAATTTGCATGGACATTAATGTACCCAAGATATAAAACGTAGAGTACGAAACATAGATACGATTTGAGAAACGACCCATCAACATCAAGACAAAGACATGTAAAGGAATAATGTTGATAATAAATACATAACCCCCCCAGGCAGCCACCATATAAAAATAAAAAAAGGCAGCTGCTGAAGCCCAAAGAGCAGAACCCAATTTGAGGGCTTTAATCCAAAGGAAGAAAGTGAACATTAATAAAAAGATAGCAATCGCTTCATTATCATAAGAACCCGCTACAGATCGAGAGATATAACCTGGTGCAAGACCAATAAAGACGGCTGCTAATAAACCTGCAGAACTATCTTTTAATTCCTTTGTTAAAAGATAAGTTGCAAAGGCGGTTAATCCTGAAAACATGGGGGCTAAAAGGACACAGATGTTACGAATGTCAACTGGGAAATTGAGAAAATGAAGAATATTATGAATCGTCGCAGCCGTGACCATTAAACCTGGATAGACAGTACCACCCACAACGCGTCCAAGCGGATACCAAGAACGATCATCAAACCAATTCCAAAATTCATAAAAACCATCTTTAACTAGCATTCGTGTAGCACGATAGTTGAACCTATATTTTCATGATATAATTGATAATTTAGTTTGTGTATCTTTATATAAATATATATATATGTATGTGCGTGTATGTATGTATATATGTATATATATTTCTTCTTAGTGTACATTAATTTACCAAGGATCAAATTCGTGAATAATAGACTCATATCGAACAACACTAAATAGACGTGACGAAAAGGCGGCAACAGCAATTAAGCCGAGAATGGCTCTTTTAAGTAATATTTTTTGGCTGCTGACATCCAGCTTTGCCATTCTGCTTAATTTATAATTAAGTATATATGTATGTGTGTGTGTTTTTTAAGAAAAAAAATAAAACAGACACACAAAAATAAATTACAATAAAAGCGGCGTCTTGGCTTTTGTAAAAGGCACATTAAATAAAATGGACCTATAAAAATTGAAATATAATTTAAATACCGCATGACGTGTTAGCAGCAGGAAGAAAAAGAGCATATTTTTTAAGAATATATTCAGTTTTTTTTTTTTAAGATTATTACGTATACTAAATTTTTTTTTCCCTGTGTTAAAATGGATCCTTTATAAATTAACTATATGTAGTAAATATGTTTATGTAATATTATAAATATATCTTTATGCAAATGAATATTGTGTGCCGTACAATCTTTTATTATTTGAAAAGAGACAGATAAAATAGGTTCATTTTTTTTTTTTTTTTTTTTTTTTTTTTTTTTACATGTACATAAATAAATATTTGCTTTATTATATTGTAAATCTTACAGAAAGAAAGAAAAAGTATTAGAGTATTTGAAATTATTCACTTTCGAATTCTGTTAATACATGAAGCGATAATTCTTGTGCTTTAATTATGGAATACTGAACTGAGATCAAATGTTACAGAATAAAAAATATTTAGATTTTTTTTTTTCTTCTTCTTTTCATTAAAAAAAAAAAAAAATGAAACAATTTTCGGGAATCTTGTTATTCCTTACGACTTTATTCTTCTTTGTAAGTTGTTTAAATATAATATATGAAAACAAATAATATTCACTTTATGCAATATTAGGTACAAGCACAACAACCAGAAAAAAGTCTAATTCAACATGCTCAAGTTGTTGATGAAAATCAGTTCAAGATTAGTACAAATGTCGTTGATAATATAGCATCTTCTTCTTCCTTAGTTACTCATAACGAAAATATGAAAAGCCGAGTATCTGGCTATCTTGAATATATACATGGTTTAGTTGATAAGGCACAAGATGAATTAAAGGCATACAACAATCGTCGTCCCTCAACGAAATATTCTGTTTATGATATTGCCTTTGGTGTTGCCAACTATTTACCTTCTTGGTTGTATCCTCCTTCTTTATGGAGAGAGGACCCACTTACGCGTCGTCGTCATATTGCTAAAGTATTACGTTCTATACCACTTCATGTTCGCCCTTATTCTATTTCCATTCGTAACAACGTAACACGTTGGGCTCAAGAATCAGGCCATCTCTTTGCACAGGATTATATCAGTAGCACGATTGATGAAGTCACATCTCTACTTCAAACTGCCGAGGATTTTGTTTCTGCTGCCACAGATGCTGAATTAATGGACCCTATCTTTTTATCAACTGGTTACGTTGCTTTAGACGAAGCAGTAAATCAGTTTATTAGTAAAAACAAGGTTGAGTTTAATTCTAAACTGAATTCAGTGAACCATCGATTCAATTCTATCGTCAACTTGTCTGGTCATCTTCGTCGTTCCCTTGAAAGTGTTCGATTTGACACGATTGAACAGACCAAGATGGTACAACATGAGTTGTTTAGTGGACGTGTTGAGCAACCACTTCATCACCTTAGCTGGCATATTCGTAACGAGTTGCAAAGTCTTTATCAAGAACTTCGTCAAATGCCCGCCGTAGAGGATAAGGAAGCATCTCGATTATTAAGAAAGCATACAGCTGATTCTTTACGTACAGAGATTCATTCGTTAAATAATATCAAATTGGCTATGCAACGATCCAAGTCCCTCTTTCACAAAATTTGGGAGAATGCATCTAATGAATTATATCAAAGTCCTATTTCATTTACTTATTGGGTAGATGTTATAGCTGAGGTAAAAGAAGCAGCTATTCAATTAGGTGAAGGTCTTTCTGAAAGATATAGAAAAATCCAATACAAGAAATGTAAATGTGGTTATTAAAAGGATAAAGAAAAAAGAAAAAATAATAATAATATCTGTATTATATAAGTATGTATGAATATGTATAACTCCTTTTTAGTTCGTTGTATTTTTGAATAAAATAATGATAATAATAATAAATTTATTCATCGTGGACTGTTTTTTATGTGACTTGTTTTTAATTGAAGAAGAGGAGAAAGAAAGAAGATTAAATGTTTGCACTTGGAAATTTTTTTTTTTTTTTTAAAATCACATAGATCTATCTTATTCTATAATGGCAGGAATTAGTAAGTTTAATATAACTTTAACGAGTCTTTGATATTCATTACAAGTATTATTTTATAGAAAGTAAACAAGGGCGTAATGCTGATCGTTTTAGTGGACCAAGTAAAGTATATATATACATATATATATTTACATGAAAAAAGACCTCTTGTCCTTAAAAAGTCAAACTAATTCTTTTTAACTGTAGAGGGAAAGAAGGATCCTGGAATCCCTAATTTAGCTAATTTTAAACAAAAGAAAATAAATAAAGAAGAAACTAAAAGAAAAAAGGTAATGATGTTACATCCTTTAACATGGTTGACAATTCTATAAAAAAAAAAAATCTCAATTATTATTATTATTATTATTTGATCTACTAGATTGCTGGTAATAAAGAACGTCAAGACTTGGCTCGACAGAAATTGCAAAACCGAAATAGAAATCTAAATTTATATGAATTGGTAAAGAATGCAGAAAAGAGAAGCCAAGAATTTTCAGAAAATACAGAGATAGATACAGATGATAAGGATATAACCGATGCTGCAGCTACAGGACAAAAAGATAATTCTAAAAAGGCTTATTATCGAGAATTCAGAAAAGTATTAGAAGGAGCAGATGTGATTTTAGAAGTCTTGGATGCACGTGACCCCTTAGGTACTCGCACAAAAAGCGTAGAACGTATGGTGATGGACAGTGGGTTGAATAAGAAGATTATTCTTATTCTAAATAAAATAGGTAACTCTAGATCATCTTTATGAAGATGACATAAAATAGGGAGGGATTTTAAATTAATATAAAAAGATGACTATTATCAGATTTAGTGCCAAAAGAGAATGTAGAACAATGGTTAAAATATTTACGAAATGAATATCCTGCTATTGCTTTTAAAGCTTCAACACAAAATCAACGTCATCATCTTGGACAATCGAATGTATCTACAGATATTGCAACCACCAGCATGTTGAATTCTTCTGAATGTTTAGGTGCTGATACGTTAATCAAGTTATTAAAGAATTATTGTAGAAATATGAATATTAAGACCACGATTACAGTGGGTATTATTGGTTATCCAAATGTGGGTAAATCCTCGGTTATCAATTCACTTAAGAGATCCAAAGTATGCGGTGTTGGTTCTACACCTGGTTTTACTAAAGTAGCTCAACAGATCACACTCGATAAAAATATTAAATTACTTGATTGTCCTGGTATTGTATTTGCACAGCAAGGACAAGATGGACATAATGCAGCAGAAATTACACTAAGAAATTGTGTTAAAGTTGAATTATTAGAAGATCCTATTACACCTGGTAATATATATAAAAAGCTTTTATTATATGATGTATTTAAATCTCTATTTAGTGGAAGTGATTGTTTCTAGATGTACAACTGAACAGTTAATGGCCATGTATAATGTACCTTATTTCAATAATGCACATGAATTTTTAGTATTATTAGCTCAACAACGTGGTAAACTTAAAAAGGGAGGAGTTGCAGATGTACATCAAGTGGCTCGACATGTATTACAAGATTGGAATGGAGGAAAGATCCCATATTACACAATCCCTCCTTCTTCAAAACAAAGTCATATCGAAGCTTCTATTGTAAATTCCTGGGGTAAAGAACTTGATTTAGATCTTCAATCTGCTGATTCAGTTTTGGTTAGTCTTAAACCAAGTCACGAATTTGGATCTAGTGTCGTTATGGTATGTTTATTTATTTATCTATTGATCCAGTATAAACTCATTTTAATTTTAGCAAGCCAATGATGATATTGATATGTCTCAAGATATTGACTTGGACGGGTAAATTTAACCCTGTATACACATGTATTTATTTATTTATTTACTTATTTCTATTTTAGATCTATGCTATTAGATTCATCCATGGACACTGAAGAGATGTCAACAGATATGACATCACAACCTATTATTCAAGTAGATCGAATGTTAATGATGAAAAAGAAAAATACCATAAACCAGATTAGACCACAAACTATTTTATCACATACTGAAGAAGAACTCAATCCACAAATTAATCAACAATTAAAGAAACAATTAAAAGCACAACAAAAGAAAGCAAGAAAACAACAGCAACAACAACATTCATTTGGTGAAGGTCATGATTCACTAATAATAGAAGAAGAAGATGAAGTGATGATGCAAGAAGAAGCAACAGCAGCAGCAGTTCCTGTCACAATTTTATCAACAGCACCAATCATTCCTGATGAAGATGAAGAGTTGTAATTTATTGGTTCAAAAATCTTTATGCAAAAAAAAAAAAAAAAAAACATGGGAAATTATAAAATATAAAAATAAAATGTCCGTCTTTCTTTCTTTCCTTCCTTCCTTTTTAAATAAATAAATAAATGTTTACAAAAATCATTAACAATATTCGTGATACTTTTAATCGTACGTCATCAAGTAATAAACAAAAGCCATCAAATAACACTGAATTACGTCGATGTTCAATAACTGAAGAACTAGAAAATAACGGTTCAACAATGGATAATCATAGTACAACTCCATCAGTAGTACTATTAACACCTAAAAGAAATCATTCTATCTCGGGTCCTATTCCAATTCGAAATAACGATGCAAATAACGAAAGACGTAGATCGTCCACTTTATTTGGTATTTCAAATGTTTCTTATGATGATTATGTACAAAAGGATCTTATTTCCAGCTCTTGGAGTTAGAGTGTAGCCGAAAAGGTCACTTTTTTATATATACATGTAAAGGAAAAAAAAAAGGAAAAAGGAAAAAAAAAAAAGGGAACGATTAATTTACATGTAGCTTTAAATAAGCATAATAGACATGCTGTGGCATATACATGTGTGTTCGTGTGTGCACATGTGTGTTTTAAAGAACAAGATAAATAACAGTTGATACTACTATTCACTACTTTTGACGAATAGAAATCCCTTATATTTGATGATTTGCTTTGTTTAGGTTTAATCTTTTTTTTTTTTTTTCTTTTTTTTTTTCGTTAAAAAGATATTTGTTTTACCGAACAAATCATTTGTATAAAGTAAATAAATAAATGAAAACCTATACAATAAAGTTGACTTTATATATCTATTTAAAGACGAGGACAGGGAGAAAATAAAAAAGGAAATATATAACGCAGCAGATTAACTGTTATTTCTATGTTTTACAAGTCTCTGTTTCGTGATTTTGATAGTTACTATTTATTGAATTTGTTGTACATTATAAAAGAAAAAAAAAAAAAAGATTACATGTATAGAAAAGGAAATCTGTAATGGATAGCTTTTGCTGTTAATAGTTATTACATTTACATCTTCATAGGTTGGGGTTGGTTTGCCTCTTTCTCAAGTTCAGCACTTTATATATATATATATGTACACATATGTATATAAAAAGGTTAGTGAATGCTTTCGTTATTTAAAATGACAAACTAATACCGTAATTGCTTTGAAAAATCATCCTCAATATCATCATCATCCCAATTATCTTCCCAAAAATGGGCATCATTCTGATCTTCTTCATTTTCTCCCCAGTCTAGATGTATAAAAGGGTTAAACTCGATTTAATTTTTGTAAACTATTTTTATTTACCTTCAGCAGCAAATTCCTCGAATTCATCATCTTCTTCAAGAGCTCCTAGTTGAGCTAAATTTTTCTTTGTTTGCTCCTCAGTTAATTTTTGTTGCTGTTGCTGTTGCTGTTGCTGTTGTTGTTGAGAGGATGACATTGTATGCGTAGACAAAAAAAAAAAAAAAAAAAAAAAGGATAGGGAAAATAAATTTCAAAATTCAAAAATAGGAAAACGCGTATGTCGTGACTTGTAATTCATGACGTAGTATTATTACGATTTCAATAAATTTTTTTGGATCTTTAATGAGCACGTCGTAATATGTAAATGATACTGCTCAATAAAATAAGAATGAAAAAAAGAAACTAAAAAGTCTTTGTTTGTAAAAAGTACAAGGTAAAAGGAGAGAGAAGAGACAACAGCAAAAAAATTTATATGTATATATATATATATATATAAATATTAATAAGAAGAATGATGCAATAGTTTCGCTTGCTAAATAATAACCATCACAGCAACCTAGGACCACCAGAATTCTGAATAGAAGAGGAAAGAGCTTATTAGAAAGTGTATGGTCTAATATCGTGAAGAATGGGGGTCTATTTTAGGCCAGAAGATAGTCCAAAGTGGGGCAAATATAATGTGAAATACGAGACTGTTTAACAGGTAGTAACTGGCTCAATAAGAAAGGATTATTGGATCAGCAATCGATAGAGAGGACAACGCATGTGTAGATAACGAATTAAATAAAATCAAGTAAATAATTTCCCAAGATAATGATAAATGCAAGTTTGAGACTCAATGCCATGATAGATACTCAAAGCATCAACGGTGAACACAGCTTTGTTTAACAGATAGCATAAGAAGTAGCCAAAAATAAATAAATAATGATTTATATCTGAATTGGGACAAAACACATTCAATAGCTTGTTATATTTGAAATTCAAACAAAATATAAAGTTCTTTTTTTCTTTTTGGGAGGAAGGCCAACAGAAATCTGCTTACTACTACATGTATTTTCTGGTTTTAAACCAACATTCTTCAATCAAGTTAAGGAAAGGGAAAGGAGAGTAAAGTGGCATAAACAAGGGCTTATCACCACGACTTTCAATAGCATCCATTACTTGTTAAATTCTACAGTTATTTATGATAATATTTAGCTCAATGTATAAATTTAGTATATTCATCTAGTGTATTTATTATTGAACTCATTCCCATCTCTTTGTACTAAAACTCGAATTACATACTACTATTATGACTGATTTGTTCCACTATTGTTTCTTAAATCTTATCCATATAACCAGTATCGAAGAAATACGGTTATAGTTGCACTTTTCAAAAATATATATACCGAATGAATAAGATGTACATTCATTATTCTTGTTAGGAGATATTAGAAATCAATAACAAATGCAGCAGATGAATTATCTATGTATCGAGCGGATAAGACATAGAAGAGTCAGTACCAGGAATAATAAAATGATAAATCATTGGTTTGTATGATGTAAATGAAACTTTAAAGTTTCAAGTCCATGCTGTTATGTATACTCAAGGCGTAATTTTTTTTTCTTTTGAGATATTTTGAGGTTTCAAGTATTACAATTTATTTCCCCATAATAAAAAAAAAACATATTTTAATGCATGTTATTGAGATGAAGCTTGTGTTATATTAGTTTTAGACTAGAATTATGAATAAAGTGTACTTTTTTTTTTTTTTTTCAGAAACAAAGATTTATACATAATACATGATTAACTTGTTAATTTTTCTTAAGAGCGCGTCTTGCTTTAACAGCTTCAGCTAATCCCTCCAACATTTGTTCTGTAGTAGCGAAATCTACACAGGCATCTGTAATTGATACACCATATTTCAAACTTGCAGGACCTTCCTTTGGAACACTTTGTTTTCCTTCATTAATGTTGGATTCAATCATAACACCAATTAACGCATCATCACCAGCAGTAATTTGTTGTGCTAAATCTTTGCATACTTTAGGTTGATTACGATGATCTTTACAAGAGTTGCCATGTGAACAATCAATCATAATATTAGGTCTCATACCAGCTGTTTCACATACAGCTCTTGCTTTATCTACATATTCTTTAGTATAGTTGGGTCCACTATTAGAGCCACGCAAAATAATATGACAGTCGGGGTTACCAGTCGTATGTGTGATACTGACAGTACCATTCTTAGTAACACCCAAGAAATGATGAGGTGAAGAAGCGGATTGAATACCATCTACTGCAATACGAACATTTCCATCTGTACCATTCTTAAAGCCAACAGGGAAAGACACTCCACTGGCTAATTCACGATGAAGTTGAGATTCAGTGGTACGTGCGCCAATAGCTCCCCAGGACATGAGGTCAGAAAGGTATTGAGGAGAGATTGTATCAAGTAATTCAACAGCAACAGGCATACCCATATCTGTAAGATCACAAAGAAGTCTACGTCCAATACGAAGACCCTTATTGATATCATAACTAAATATACATGTATATAAATGTATATACATATATGTATTAGACTCGTACATACACATACACCAAACACCTCTCTCTCATAATAAATATATTTATATATCTGTATATAATTGTTTACCTGTTGTTAATATCTGGATCATTAATCAAACCCTTCCAACCCACTGTTGTTCTAGGCTTTTCAAAGTATGAACGCATAATGATAACCAATTCATCTTGAAGTCTTTCTTTCACTTTTAATAATCTACGACCTAAAAAAAAAAAAAAAAAAAAAAAAAAAAAAAAAAAAAGAAAATAGAAAAAAGAAAAAGAAAAAAAAAAAGAAAATTAATGTACGTGTGACACAGATAAGCTGATACTTTGATCTTGTCACTTACAATAATCCTTAGCAGCCTCTGTATCGTGAATAGAACAAGGACCAACGATAACGATAAGACGATCATCTTTACCTTGCAAAATATTTGAGCACTCATCACGAGCCAATTTTGATGTTTCCTCAGATTTCTTTGACTATATAATAAACGCGGTGTTAAAAAAAATAAATTATTATTACTTAATCAAAATATTAAAATTTACTATAGGAAATTCTTCTTGTAAGAAAGCAGGAGTTAATAAAGCGTTGTAACCTGTGATACGAAGATCGTCTATCATTTTTTTTTTTTTTTTTTTAGATCAAATAATATGTATAAAAAGAAAAGAAAGAAACAAAAAGCTGAAATGAATTATTTATTACAAGGTAAGAAAGCAGTCCCCTTATTTTATTATTTTTTTTAAAAAATTGAAACTTAAACGTTAGAATATGTTAATGACTCACATAAACTCATAATGGAAGTTCGGCGACTAAAAGAAGTAGCCTATTTTTTTTAAATGAACGTTCAAAAAAAAAAAAAAAAAAAAAAGGTAAAACACATTCTATTTCATTGTTGAAACTCGTAAAAAAGTCAAAAACTATAAACTATCCTTTTTGTTTAATGCATGTTTCACTCTAAATATGCAAGTATACGTTATTATTTGTACATGTTTATATGTATTCAGAAAAAAAAACATCTTAATTGTCTTATATTATCAAAGTTTTCAAACACATAAATATTGTATTAGTTTTTGGCTGTAAATTTGCGGACGATAAATTTTGTTTTATGTGTAGCTTTATCGAGGGAAAAACGTTGGATAGCATTAAAGAACACGAAAGTTAGCTACAAGAGGTAATGATGAATAACGAAAGGATATCAATGAAGACTTTGTTATTAAGGCTTGTTGATTCAGTTATAATAAGATTAAATGCTGGCAAACATGCTAAAGAGGTTAAAGATACCTCTTTTTTTTCTCTCTCTCTCTCTCCTCCTCCACTTCAAAGTGGTTCAAAATATAGCCCTCAACATGAACCAATTCATCTTCTTTTTTTCAATTCAATTAGCTTACCTTTCTTTTAATACAGTTGCTTATTGTTGTATGTATGTATGTATGTATATATATATATGAACAAACAAAAACTAATTTCATAAAATAACATAGCCTGCTTAAGCCATAAGTAAAGAATACAATATATCTATTAAAGGTTCTTTTCAATCAATAATGGTGAATTATCCAGTAGACGTATTTTAGTCATGTGTTTATGATTTAATATCTATTGCTTGATCTTTTGAGTAGATATTATATATAGAAAAAAAAATTAAATAAGACTAATAAAATGCACATAATGTATGATAAGATAAAGTGTTCATTTAGCTTTTTGATATCATCCTACTTTCAATTACTTTTCAGTACAAGGGATCTTCATGCTTATTACTGAAAGAGATAAGAGCTTGATTGATCATAGTAGGAAAAAAAAATTAAAGTTGAACCACTATTTATCAACTTGGACTATAACATTGTCGTCTAAGGTTAATCCTGGAGAGTAGTTTGGATTTTAGTTTATAATACAGGAAATACTATGGCTGATAGACCATCCTAAACAATACTAATATTTGCACTAGAAGTTCTAATGTGTTTTTCTTAAACAGACTCAAGCTTGCTTCTATCATTCATTTCTTTTTCTATAAATATATAGTCAATAGCATATGCCTTCTAGGATTGAACTCTCTTTATCCTTCTTTTTAACTATTTTATCCTCTCAACAATCTTATACTGTTCTTTGTACTATTCAATTCAGAATAAAATGGCTCTATTAATACTCACTTTTAGGTATTAATTACTCAATTGTATATTCCATAGGTAATAGTTCGACTAATATACTTTATACTATGATTTTCATCTTCACTTTTTTTAGTTTGTCTTTTGAATTTAGGGTTTTTTAAGTTACTTTTTTTAATCTAAACTTCGCTAGAAATGACAGCTACTTTAAAATATTACATAATATTATAAATTCTACCAAAAAAAAAAAAGCTTAATTGGACAATATATTGTATTTTTCAGCAAATAAGAGAAAATTTCAGAAAAAATAAGAGAAAATTATTGGACAAATAAGAGAAAATTATTGAACAAATAAGAGAAAATTATTGAACAAATAAGAGAAAATTTTAGGTCAATTAAGAGAAAAAAAAAATGGCAATTAGCAAAAAATTTACTTATACTTAAATCTCATAAGTTTTTCTCCAGGGCTAAACACTTTTCAAAGAATCTGAGAGAATGGCGAATCCAGCCCTGGCAGTCTTTCTTAGTTACTTTGGAGCAGGCATCCATTATTCTGGGTGTGAGTGTCTCACCAGTTTCGAAAGGGCTTCTTTTGACGCCATACTTCACCTTCGACCAGAATAGCTCAATTGGGTTTAGGAATGGTGAGTACGGCGGAAGATATGCACACTTATAGCCTCTGCTTTCTATTAAGTTTCTTACTGTAGCTGGCTTATGTATGGGAGCATTATCCATTACCAAGTAAAAGCCCTTCATATTATTTCGGTCAAGAACATCCATCACATTACTCAAGTAATTTAAATAGTGCTCAGTCCTAGTTCCAACCTTAGCTGTCGTTGTAACAACCTTCCCATCTATTCTTCTCTTCTTAGCTCCCGAAACTAATATTGGCTTTCTCAAAGAGATGTCAATAATGCCGGTGCTAGAGATGGCACCAAGAATGGTTATTGTGGTGCCTTTTGAAGCAGGGACAGTTGTTTTAGCAGGTTCTCCTATCTTGGACCAGCCACGAGTGCGTGTCATGTGTAAATTGAACCCTGCTTCATCCAAAAAAACGCAATTATTCTCAAAGTCCATATTTTTATCAGCTAGCCATTGAAGGATGGTCTCCTTTCTCTTCTTAAGAGTTTCTTCCGAGTTTCTAGCAGATGAAATTTTCTCCAACTTCTTCATAGATAGTGCACAGCTGGTTCTAAGATGTCTGTATACTGCGGATGGGCTCACGGAGAGACTTGGAAATTCTTTGAGCAACAACTCGTGTATTCCAGCTACAGTTGCAGTTGAACACTCATCAACAATGTCGGTAATAAACTTTGTGTGTTTTTCAGTAAGCTCAGAGACAGTTCCCATTTTGCGCCCTCTTTTTTTCTGTTGAGGTATTTCCCCTGTTTTCTGCCATTGCGATTTGAAACGGTAAGCTGATTTCTCATTTATTCCTGTTTTTAAAGCTGCATCTTTTACAGGAACCTGTTCAATTAACAGGGAAATAAGCTTGTTGATATCTTGCTGAGTGTACACACATCTAGCATTGCTAGCGGCGTCTTTTTTTTCGGCCAGATCTCTGAGAGGCTTCTCTTCTTTCAAATCGCTCTCACTACCCTGTACATCAGCTTCATTTTCCTCCTTATCCGAGCTATTGCTGGCCTCATCACCCTCGTACCCTTCCTTCAGCTCCATCGTCGCATCTTCATCTAACTCCATGGCTGATGCAGTGATGTTGTACTCCCACTTCTTTCTCATCATTGACATTACGCTGACAATGATTTCAGGTACAGCTTCAATGTCATCGTCGCGTAGAGAAATTTCGTTCATATCAAAGTCAATATCCATTTTTTGTTAATAATAGTGAGAAAAGTGCTTTCTACTAATTGCCATTTTTTTTCTCTTAATTTTTCTTGGACTTTCTCTTAATTGACCTAAAATTTTCTCTTATTTGTTCAATAATTTTCTCTTATTTTTTCTGAAATTTTCTCTTATTTGTCCAATAATTTTCTCTTATTTTTTCTGAAATTTTCTCTTATTTGCTGAAAAATACAATACAATAATAAAAAAAAAAAAGTTACCGGTAACTTCTTCTTTTTCTATTTGTAACAAAATGGCTGGTATGGCTGATATAAAATATTTTTTGAAACATAGCTACTAATACATTATTTTTGTTTTAAGATATAACTACTCTCAGCGCCTTTATACTACCTTCCGAACATCGCCCCGGTACCGATATAATGAGTAAATTAGTACTGCGCCATCCTTCTGTCAGAAACATTATTGTCAATGCTGTACTAGGTATGGGCAAGGTACTTGCTTTTTTTAAGGTTAAATACAGCTTAACATAATGTTTTAATAATATAGGCTCTGAAGCCTCTTCTCAATATGTCGATCGGTCTACGGAATGGCCAAGTGGACGATGCTCAGATGTGTTGTTTGCCCCCATTGAAGTTACCATTTCCTTACCTCCTGTTCTAGTCGAAGTTCAAAATACAATTGACCTCAAGTTTATACAAAGAACCATTGAATACAGTCTTTCAGTTATCAAAGAACATGGTGTCTCACCGATCGTTGTTGTCTTCGGTATACATCCCACAAAACCAAGCGTAGCCAATGATTTAATACAAAGTGATCAGATACCATTGTTTTGATTAGCAAAGATAATGGAAGAAGAATAGACAGAAGACAAGTCTGTGAAAACTTCGTATAGTTTATTAAAGATAATACAAAAATTGTACAACGAAAATTACATGGAAAGATTGAGGGTTATTTATATGTTTTTACAAGGTAAGTGTTATCAATGGAAATATGATTCAGATAAGCAAGTTTTACTATAATAAAGTGTTTTACATAAAACATTGTCTCCGAATAATTCTGCGATCAATAAGATATATCTTTATTTCTTTTTTCTCCCTGAGTTGTCGCTGTTCCTAGAAACATAACGAATCATTATTATTGGACTGCGACACATCAATATTAATTCTCAGTGAATATGTCTAGCTGCAACAATACCAATTATTTATGAGCTACTATCATTATCATTGTATGAGATTTCATTATTTAACAATATTCAATATTATCAATGTATATCTGATATGTATCACTCAAGAACAATTATGTAATTGAATACACCAGTCATAATCCTGTTTGAATTATGTATATAATTATTATTATTGCTCGAACATTCTAACAATGACTATTATTAAAACTGAGTGTAGAATGAATATTACGCTGTGAGGTTCAATATACTAGTTTTATGTGAATAACCTCTTTATTATGTAATAAATGATGGTTTATTTCTATTAACTTACAGTGACTCACAAAACTGAGCGAATGTTTGATTAATTTTACAAAATGTTCAATTTATAAGACAAAACACTCTTGAAACTCTAGCGTACAATATATCAATAGAATGCTTGTTTTCTAAGGAATTTAATGATACCTTTGTTGATGACGTAGCTCAATTTTTCGGGGAGAAAAACGATTTTAAAATCCGACTATGCATTCGCTCAGTTTTGTGACCATGTCTGATTTTGACTTTTGGGCAATACCACAAGTTGGTATTCATGTCATGAGCTGACTTATAATGTCATGTTTCATGATTAAACATGCGGATCATAAATTCATTTAAGAAATTCTATCCTAACTCTCTCTTGATCCGCTCCATCTAATAATATTAAAATCACTAACACTTTGTTGTCAACAATATACCTAATTCGGTCGTAACTAATACTTTTCTGATTCACATCCTATCCTCAGACCTCTTTAACAATTCTTATAAATACCCCATCAGTTTAAATTCATAAATAAAACAATTGACTTTAGAACTATTGTTCGGTCTCGTTGACTCTTTTTTGTCTTAATATTATTTTTATTTTCTGATATTTTTTATTTGATATTTTAAAAGAAATATCACAGCGCGTCAGTAAAATTAGTCGCCTATTATTGGCTGGAAATAAAGGGAAAGTATAAGGAAAGTTTTTAGAGTAAAAGTAAGCTGTCTTTATTAATTTATGCTTGCTTGGGATTTATACAGTTTTTAACATTGTTGTCAGGATATTCTTGAACTATCACCTTTCCAGTAACCTCTTCATGTTAATGAGTGATGAACAGTTAAAGGTCAGATTCAAAGGGCGATTAGGGCCCACGACGAAGAGCGAGTGACTTTTTTTTTATTGTAAAGTTACCGGTAACTCTGGGTTACCGGTAACTTTTTTTTTTTTTATTATTGTATTGTATTTTTCAGCAAATAAGAGAAAATTTCAGAAAAAATAAGAGAAAATTATTGAACAAATAAGAGAAAATTTTAGGTCAATTAAGAGAAAGTCCAAGAAAAATTAAGAGAAAAAAAATGGCAATTAGTAGAAAGCACTTTTCTCACTATTATTAACAAAAAATGGATATTGACTTTGATATGAACGAAATTTCTCTACGCGACGATGACATTGAAGCTGTACCTGAAATCATTGTCAGCGTAATGTCAATGATGAGAAAGAAGTGGGAGTACAACATCACTGCATCAGCCATGGAGTTAGATGAAGATGCGACGATGGAGCTGAAGGAAGGGTACGAGGGTGATGAGGCCAGCAATAGCTCGGATAAGGAGGAAAATGAAGCTGATGTACAGGGTAGTGAGAGCGATTTGAAAGAAGAGAAGCCTCTCAGAGATCTGGCCGAAAAAAAAGACGCCGCTAGCAATGCTAGATGTGTGTACACTCAGCAAGATATCAACAAGCTTATTTCCCTGTTAATTGAACAGGTTCCTGTAAAAGATGCAGCTTTAAAAACAGGAATAAATGAGAAATCAGCTTACCGTTTCAAATCGCAATGGCAGAAAACAGGGGAAATACCTCAACAGAAAAAAAGAGGGCGCAAAATGGGAACTGTCTCTGAGCTTACTGAAAAACACACAAAGTTTATTACCGACATTGTTGATGAGTGTTCAACTGCAACTGTAGCTGGAATACACGAGTTGTTGCTCAAAGAATTTCCAAGTCTCTCCGTGAGCCCATCCGCAGTATACAGACATCTTAGAACCAGCTGTGCACTATCTATGAAGAAGTTGGAGAAAATTTCATCTGCTAGAAACTCGGAAGAAACTCTTAAGAAGAGAAAGGAGACCATCCTTCAATGGCTAGCTGATAAAAATATGGACTTTGAGAATAATTGCGTTTTTTTGGATGAAGCAGGGTTCAATTTACACATGACACGCACTCGTGGCTGGTCCAAGATAGGAGAACCTGCTAAAACAACTGTCCCTGCTTCAAAAGGCACCACAATAACCATTCTTGGTGCCATCTCTAGCACCGGCATTATTGACATCTCTTTGAGAAAGCCAATATTAGTTTCGGGAGCTAAGAAGAGAAGAATAGATGGGAAGGTTGTTACAACGACAGCTAAGGTTGGAACTAGGACTGAGCACTATTTAAATTACTTGAGTAATGTGATGGATGTTCTTGACCGAAATAATATGAAGGGCTTTTACTTGGTAATGGATAATGCTCCCATACATAAGCCAGCTACAGTAAGAAACTTAATAGAAAGCAGAGGCTATAAGTGTGCATATCTTCCGCCGTACTCACCATTCCTAAACCCAATTGAGCTATTCTGGTCGAAGGTGAAGTATGGCGTCAAAAGAAGCCCTTTCGAAACTGGTGAGACACTCACACCCAGAATAATGGATGCCTGCTCCAAAGTAACTAAGAAAGACTGCCAGGGCTGGATTCGCCATTCTCTCAGATTCTTTGAAAAGTGTTTAGCCCTGGAGAAAAACTTATGAGATTTAAGTATAAGTAAATTTTTTGCTAATTGCCATTTTTTTTTTCTCTTAATTGACCTAAAATTTTCTCTTATTTGTTCAATAATTTTCTCTTATTTGTTCAATAATTTTCTCTTATTTGTCCAATAATTTTCTCTTATTTTTTCTGAAATTTTCTCTTATTTGCTGAAAAATACAATATCCTCTTAATGTGTGGATAATACTTTAATTCTGAACTCGTTCCTTCAGATTTTTTTTATCAAGTCACAAAATATTGTTTTCAATGAAAAGTATGTAACCCCACACATATTATCCTTGCTTTTTATAATAGCTGGTTTTTTTTTTTTTTTTTTTTTTTTTTTTTTTTTTTTTTTTTTTTTTTTTTTTTTTTTTTTTTTTTTTTTTGTTTGTTTGTTTGACATGTTGCTCAATTTGGGAAGAGCCATTACAAGATCATCTAAAAGTTTAAAGCCTGTATTTCAAGCAGGAACCAACTATGCAAAAAAGGTTGCACCTTTAACGCCAGGTATATTTGATAAAACTTTTATAACTGTCAACGCTAAATTAACTTTCCTCTACTTTTTTTTTCCTTTCTTTTTTTTTTGTTAGCCTTAACCTTAAGAACTTTTTCCATTCAAATCCCAAAACATGCTGAAATAGTTGAAGCAAATGTGACTCCACCACCTAAATTATCTCCTGAGCATGAGCATACACCACAAACACTTTTAAATGTATTAGAAGAATGTAGGCAAACGGGAAAAATGATGGACGCCATCACAACTGTTCAAACTGCTCAAGATCTTAACTTGGCAACACCTGAATTATACCTTCGTTTAATTAATATACTAGGAGAATTACCTTTTGAGCTTCAAGAATGTGCTGTTGTTGCTCATTGGTTTTATTCACCTAAATCAGAATTGCCTGCTGAGACCCTTAACAATCTTGATATCTGGAAAAGTTTATTAAAACTTGGATTTAATTTTGGATCAACATATCGTGCAGAAGACCTTAGCAACCTTGTTCGTCGATTTACACACATTTTTGACCTGTCAACTTTAGAAGACGAAACTATGTGGGCATTGTTAATAAGGGTAAGATATATAAAGATTTAATAATAGGAGGAGAAGGGCTTTTTTTTTTCTTTTTTTCTTTTTCTTTTTTTTTTTTTTTTTTTTTTTTTTTAGTCTTTTATTTAATTAGTGTTATATAATAAATAGGCCTATGGGATTATTCATAAATCTGAACTCATTTCGGATAGTCTTGCAAAAATTGAAAATAATCAAAATAACAAGAGTATTGTTTATTCAAGTGCATTATTGTCATACGCTGCAGTAAATTCTCATGAAAATGTAGAAAAGATGTTGGAGAAGCTAAAAGAAACTAACTCGCTTTCGCATCGTACGCTTTTGAAATTAATTCGTTGTTATGGATTCAATGGTGATATTAGTCGTACTTCAAAATATGTGACTATGTATAATACTCTATATCCTGACGAGTGTTGTAATGTGTCAATGCTTTTGATTGCTCACAAGGTTGCATTACAAAAGATTCACAAACACCTAAGTCGAACACGTGGTTCACAGGGGCTAAACCTAAAGCCTGTTTATTTGACAGAACTTGATCAGATACATGCATCATGGACAGATTTAACAAATAACTTGCTCAAGGACTCTACAAAATCAGTAGATATTACTGATTGCAATGTTATTTTAGAATATTTAACTATCGCTAATCATATTGATCCTGTTCAATTTCCAATGGAAAAAGCTGAAGAGTTTCTTGATTCTTACATGCCTAACCATTCAATTAAACCTGATGATGTAAGTTATCAAGTTATGCTAACAGGCTATTCGGCTTCACAACAATACAAGGACATTCATCGCAACATTAGGCTCCATAAAGCCCTAGAAATAATTGTTAGGATGCAATCGGAAGGAATAAAGACTCTCAAGCACTCTATATTCCATGCCCTTTTCCATGCCTGCCTTCCTCATCGAAATGGCCATTATTACTTTGACAACTTTAGGTTAAATTCTTTACTTCCTACTCGTCCATATGCACACAATCGATTTAATATAGATCCACGTATATTTGAAATCGAAAAAATTATGTTAGAAGGCAAACTACCTCATGATCGTTTTACTTTAACCACCATGTTAACTTGCTTAGCCAGTGGAGGACAATTTAAAGCATTCCGTAGAAGATGGAATGCACTTAAACTTTATGGACTTCGACGAGATATTGGTATGTATCGACTTGTATTTGCTCTGTCCTCTTTAGATCCTACAGAGTCCAAATATGCTATTGCAGTTATACGAAATGAAATGAAGCGAGAAATTCCAAAGGATCGTATGGATTGGGATACCTATAGAGCCATGCTAGACTGCTGTATATCTGCCCAATTACCTATAGAAGCGAAGGAGATCATGAAAGAGATGACGAAAAATTGTGAACACATTCATCGCACCAAAACTCATGCTAATGATCTTGTTAAATGGCCATTCCTTGATGAACCTAATTTCTATCTTCCTCTACTTCGTGCAGCCGTATCACTGCCTGGTTTGAATGCAAATAAGATTATAAAAGAAATCGATGATAAAAAAATTACTTATAACCAAGGCATTTGGGAAGCTCTATTATCCAAATTAACACTAGAAGATGATAAACAAGGCATACAACAATTATTTAATAAATATACCATGTATCGTTTTGAAAAGGAAGGTAAAATTCCTGTACCTGTTCGAGAAGCATCTAGTCCTGCAATCCCCTTTCCATCTGCACCTTACAAGACATTGGATATAAAGTTCATTGATGCTTACCTAGCTACTTTAATTGATTCTCAAGATATATCACTTGTCTTTGATGTCTTGCGCACCTTGACCGAGCAAACAAATAAACTTGGTATCTCACGTTCTTTATTGAAAGGTATCGTACATTTAGCCAAAAAAGAAAAATCAAAAGATGAATTACAATGGTTCAAGGATGAGGTATTACCTAAGGTGCCAGTACAAAATAAGAGTGTAAGAATGTTAGGAAAACAGATAGATGCTTATTTAAACTAATGATATAAAAATAAATAAATACGTCTGAGACAATCCTAACTTTTTTTTTGTTTTGTTGAGCCTGAAAATTCAATTTATTTTTAATCCTTCTTGCTATTTATTAATATCCTCCACTTTTTTTTTTTTAATTTTTTTAATTTTTTTTTTAATTAGGGTAATTCATTTATTATCTTTCCTTTAGAGGGCTAATCTGAACCTTTAACGTTTATTTTGATTTAGGACAAAAAAAAAAAAAGAAGATACCACAGTATCTTTATTTTCTTTAAAAGCAAGTTTCTCTCTCTCTCTTTTTTTTTTAAAGAAAAAAAAATGGTATCTTCTACATCTTTTTCACAAAATCTGTCATCTCCCAGAAGTTCAATACAAACAACTAGTTCCTCAGTTGCATCTAGTAATGTTTTTGTCATTAATGCTCTTGAAAAAATTGCTTCAGCAAAAGAATCAAGACGTAATAAACCTTTAAAAGAAGCAGTAGATACTGCTTTAAGTAAGTATTGTACATGAAGATAAAAAAAAAAACATATTAATTTACTTTTGAATTATATAGAAATGTTGAAGGATAATGAACCAGTACCTGAAGGGCAAACTCGGTAAATAATTTAAAAATGAAATCTTTTTTTTTTATACAAGTAATCTAATCAGCAATTTCATAAAACACACACACACATAACAATAATAGTTCAGCTATCATTTTAACTGCACTTCAAACAGCTATTGATACTCGTTCAGTCAACTTGATGACAATTGCACTCGATTGTCTTGGCAAATTTATAACTTATAATTATGTTGCTGATATGGAAAATGAAGTAGCGCAATCTCAAGTCATGGAGAAAGTTGTAAATGGTATTTGTGATTGTTTTATTGGAGAAGAAACAGACAAAAAAGTTCAATTACAGATTATTAAAGTAAGGATTTTCCCGCAAGAAAAGAAAAAAGTAGTACGCTAACTTGTGTGTGTGTGTGTTTTTTTTTAAGGCACTTTTGGATGCAGTCTATTCAACAAGTAATCCACTTCATTTATCAGCCCTATTAAAAGCAGTCAGAACAACTTATAATATCTTTCTACTTTCTCGTAATAATGATAACCAAAATGTTGCCCAGATCACGATGACTCAAATGGTTGATCATATCTTTAGACGAGTGAAATTAAATCCTAATGTTCAGGTAATGCAAAAGGATAATACAGAATCGAGTCAAGAAGATAATAATAGGATGACAGAAGAAGAAGGAAAGGAAAAAGAAGAAGATAGTGACGAGAAAGATAGAGATGAACAACCTACAACAGATAAAGAGACTGTAACTACAATAACAGCAACAAATGCACCACATGAAACAGAAGCCGAATCAGCATCCTATCAACAACAAATCATTGTAGAAGCCAACATGGCTCGTACAGAAATGAATCATAAACTTCCTACTGGAAAATCGAAAGATAATTATGAAGATTTCTTAAACGATACAGCCAATGTTTTTCAAGAAGAAAATCATGATTCCTCTACTACATTAAACAAAAATAATCTTACTACTACTACTGCTACTACTACACTGTCTAACGAGGCATCGTAAGTTTTCTTTTTCCTTTTTTTCCTTTATTTATTTTAAATGTATATAGTCATTTATTTATTATATACACAGTGGTATTTCAGAAGGCAAAAATTCATTTGAAAACGAAGGCATTCAAAAGGGAGAATCAGAAACAGAAGCTGACCTTTATATTAAAGATGCTATTCTAGTCTTTAGGGCTTTATGTAAACTTTCTAAGAAATCTATTCAATCTGAATGGTAAGGCAAATATTCAATTAATATAGTAATGTTTTTTTGCACTAATTCAAATTCATTAAAAAAAAAATAGGGGAAATGATATGAGATCTTATTCTATGCGATCAAAATTACTTTCTTTACACTTAATTTTGACTATTATGATGTCTCACATTGATGTGTTTACTTCAGAGGACGTTTATTTCTCTGCTGCCGTGAAGGATCCCAGTGGACATAAGGCAAATCCTTTTATTTTAGAAGTGAAGCAGTACTTATGTCCTAGTCTAGGTCGAAACGCCTTTTCTGTTGTTCCTCAAGTATTTGATATCACTCATGAAATTTTATGGCGTGTCGTTCAAGGTTTGCGTATGTATTTGAAGAACGAAATTGAAATCTTCTTGAAGGAGATTGTATTGCGTATTTTAGAAATGCGTAATGCATCAAATCAACAAAAGCATTCACTATTAAAAGGCGTATTACGTATCTGTGAGGATCCTCAAACATTAGTTGATATTTATTTAAATTATGATTGCGATCGACAAGCGCTTGATAATATTTATGAACGATTAGTGAATGTATTATCTAAAGTCACTACCTCTCATAATCAACCAACAACAAATAGTAAAGAGTATGACAGCCATCCTATCACTTCATCTAATATTCATATAGGTCTTCACAATCATTCAGTTGTTATCCCACCTCCTTTGACAACAGCTACTATCTTACATACGGATAAACAGAACTCTCAATTAGCTATGCCTGAATCTGCTATTCGCTTTAAATCTTTAGAGTGTTTGATTGCTGTCCTACGTTCTTTAGTCGCTTGGTATACTAATAATTCTGTCAGTATTACGGCAAGTGATGAATCCAAAAGAGATGAAGATACTCCACGGGCAAGTGAAGACCAATCGTTACATTCTATTACAACTCATTCTAATACCTCTACTTCACGACTCAATTCTCCTGCCACAAATGGTTCAAGTACTGCTCTTAATTATAGTAACTCTTCTCGTTTAGATGACCCTGAAGAATTTGAAAATTTAAAACATCATAAGCAATTACTTCAAGAGGGTATTCGTCAATTCAATTGGAAGCCAAAGAAAGGCCTTACTATACTTGCTAAGAATGGTTTCTTAAACTTACAAGATCCTCATAGTGTTGCTAAATTCTTATTAACCACAGAGGGTTTAAACAAAACTTTGATCGGTGAATACTTGGGTGAAGGGTAAGAACAAAAAAAAAAAAAAAAAAAAAAAAAAAAAAAAAAAAAAAAAAAAAAAAAAAAAAAGGTAAAATACAAGCTTGTTTTGTGTCTAATCTATTAAACAGTGATGCAGAAAATATTGCTATTATGCATGCATTTGTTGATGAAATGGATTTCTCAAATATGAAGTTTACAGAGGCATTGCGATTTTTCCTCCAAGCCTTCCGTTTACCTGGTGAAGGTCAAAAGATTGATCGATTCATGTTGAAATTTGCTGAAAGATATGTTCATGGCAATGCGGGTGTCTTTGCTAACGCAGGTTTGTCTTTATTATGTGTGATTATTATTATTGTTATATATAATATTTATTCTATTTCTATTTTTTTTTTGGTATTCTACTTTAGAAACTGCTTATGTACTTGCTTATTCAGTTATTATGTTAAATACAGATCTTCATAGCCCTCACGTCAAGAATAGAATGACATTGGAAGATTTTATTAAAAATAACCGTGGCATTGATGATGGGGCTGATATTCCTCGTGAATTTTTGGAAGCTGTTTTTGATGAAATTCAAAAGGATGAGATTAAAATGAAAGATGAAGTAGAAGCAGCTAATGAAGCAGCTTTGGTCTCAGCATCTGGTGCAAATGGTGTTTTAGGTATTAGTGGCTTACAAAGCGCCTTAGTGAGTGCTGGTATTGCCCGTGATGTTCGTCGAGAGGCCTATCAAGCGGTCACAGAAGAAATGGGATCTAAAACAGAGGCTATGTTTCGTAATATGCTTGCGAGTCGTCGTCGTGCAGAAGGAAATGATACGATTACTTTCTATAGTGCATCCCATGTTGAGCATGTACGTCCTATGTTTGAAATTGCTTGGATGGCATTTTTAGCTGGCATTTCTGGTCCACTTCAAGAATCAGATGATCTGGCTACCGTTAATCTTTGTCTTGACGGCTTTAAGAATGCTATTCGAATTATTTGTCTATTTCATACTGTTCAATCTGAAGATGTTGATCTTCAACGTGATGCCTTTATTACCACACTTACCAAGTTTACTTTCTTGACAAACTTGAATGAGATGAAACCAAAGAATGTAGAAGCCATTAGAACCCTATTAGAAGTAGCAGCTGTGGATGGTAATTACTTGAAAGGTTCTTGGAAGGAAATTTTGTCCACTGTTAGTCAGTTGGAAAGATTTCAACTAATTACAAGTGGTCTAGACGAAGGAAATGGACCTATAATGGATATTAATAGACGATCTACTAATTCCCCTATAAAAGCTTCTATGGAAATGGGGCGTCGTACTTCTACTATCAATGGTCGAGCTCGTGTTACAAGTCCTAATCGTTCCAATACTCAATTATCCTTGACTGAAGAAGTTGCATCTGCTAGTTCATCACAATCTCTTGTCGTTGCTGTCGATCGTTTATTTACTTCTACAGTTAATTTGAATGGCGTAAGTAACCAAATATTTCATATATATATATACATGTATGTATCCCTCTCCTTATAAATATATATAAATATAAATACATATGTATGTATGTATGTATATATACATATATTACTCTAGGAAGCTATCGTTGATTTTGTACGCGCTCTTTGTGAAACATCTTGGGAAGAAATTGTGTCCTCTGCTCATATGGAACATCCACGTATGTACAGCTTGCAAAAACTGGTTGAAATTTCTTACTATAATATGAATCGTATTCGTATGGAATGGTCCAACATTTGGGCTATCCTTGGAGAATACTATAATAAAGTAGGTTGTCAATCCAACTTTAATGTAGCTTTCTTTGCATTGGATTCGCTACGTCAATTAGCTATGAAGTTTTTAGAAAAGGAAGAATTACCCCATTTCAAGTTCCAAAAGGATTTCTTAATGCCCTTCCGTGAAGTCCTTGCTAACAACCCTGACGTGACTATCAAAGATATGGTCTTGCGCTGTCTTCAACAAATGATTCAAGCTAGACCGCATCATTTGAGATCAGGTTGGAAAACGATGCTCTCTGTTTTTGCTACGGGCGCTTGTGAATCATCTGAATCAATTGTTCATATGACATTTGATATTGTTCGTGGAGTTACTAACGAACGCTTTGGTGATATCGTTGCTAATGGCACCTTTCCCGACTATATATCTTGTCTTGTTGAATTTGCTAAAAATCAAAAATTCCAAAAGATTAGTTTACCTGCCTTAGATATGATCAAGAATACGATTCCAAAAATGATTGAAATTGCAAACAAGACGGTACCTTTAGAAATTAATGATGCGCATGCCTTAACTGCCTCTACACTACCAGCCTCTGGTGATGACTTTTTAATCAAATTTTGGTTTGCTGTTCTTTACGGGTTAAAAGAAGTTATAATGCAAAGTGACGATGTAGAGGTTCGTAAGCGAGCACTTGTTTATTTATTTGAAACATTAAAAAGACACGGTTCATCATTCACACCTGAATTTTGGACAACTATTACACGACAAATTGTATTCCCACTATTTGACGACCTCAAAAGTGAAGGAACAAAACGTAAGATGACACCAGAGGATTTAAGTGTTTGGTTATCAACTACGATGATTGAAGCGCTTCGTAATGTTGTTGATTTATATACATTTTATTTTGATAATATGAAAGATATGATGAGTCATGTATTGGGCCTTTTCAGTGTTTGTATTACTCAGGGTAAGCCATCTTAAAATGAACTCATTATATATGCGTATAAAGAAAAAGAATTAACGATATTGGTTTTTTTTTTCTTTTTAAAGATAATGATACACTTGCACATATTGGCTGTGAATGCCTTGATCAATATATTGAAGCAAATGTTGAAAAATTTGATAATCACTGCTGGGACTTGGTGACAGAGACATTTGAAAATTTATTTGAAAAGACAACAGCATATGGACTATTTAATGGTACACAGGATTTGGTGGAAAGAATGAAAGCAGTCTCATCAAGCGAAGCTTCAGGGCAACAAGATGATACAGCTAATAATTTTGAAATAAGTGAGGAACGACAAAGAAACTTCCAGCAAGTGATCATTAAATGTGTATTACAGCTTATGTTAATTCAAACTGTTACTGATTTGTTAGCTAAGGATAATGTCTATAGTACATATCCAGCTTCTCACCTTATGTCCTTAATGGGTTGTTTAGGCCGATCTTTCCACTTTGCTAAAAGATTTAATATGGATAATGATCTTAGGATGGCACTTTTTAGATTTGGTAAAATATACCGTTTTTTTTTTTTTTTTTTTTTTTTTTTTTTTTTTTTTTGTAACCGATAGTAACACGCTTGTATTATTATTATTATTATTTAATAGGCTTTATGAAACAACTTCCTAACTTGTTAAAACAAGAAACTTCCAGTGGTGGATGTTATGTATCTGTATTAATGAGAATGTACGCCAACCTAGAGAATATTCATGATCGCGATGATAAACGAGAAGAAATTGAAAAGATTTTGATACCGTAAATTTCGTAACAAATTAACCTATTTTATATGGATGATAGATATTAATAACTTTATTTTATCTTAGACTTTGTAATGAGATTTTCGTACTCTATGCTGAACTTGATCATGAAACAAAACCAAAAAATATCGCAGCTTGGACTCCTGTCGTTGTTAATATTCTAAATGGTTTAGCGCAACTACAAGATGAAGATTTTCTGAAACACGTACCTCGATTCTATCTCCCATCTATTGAGCTTTTAGGTCAAGAAAGTTTATTACCTGAAATTCGTATGGCTTTACGAAATTTGTTAGTTCGTGTAGGAACTGCATATAATATAACAATTAAAAAGTAGAGCACAAAATAAAATATATGTATATATTTATATACATTTTAGAATCTAATCTAATCTAATGCAAACACACTAATAATGTTCTTTAACTTGAGTAGATTTGTCCTCTATAACATTGTTACATTATTTAACCCTCTAATTCTTATTTTCTCCAATAAGCTATAGCAATTGTTTTAGTTAAAAGAAAATTGATGTTATCTTAAGGAGATCATGAATATTTAACCGCTAACTGCATATGTCTGTAATAGACGACACAAAAAGCTGGTTTTCATACTGTACGTTTTTTTTTTCTTCTTCTTCTTCTGAACCTTGTCTATTTTATCTCTATAAATAATCGCAAGTTCTTGGATTTGACGTACAGATACGTTTTTATTGTATTACTTGGATAAGTTTATATACTCTGAGGGATACAATGTTATTATTTGCAAGTTCAACATGGCTTCTTTTAGTTTGACATAAGAATTTTTATAGAGATAACACGATCTTACTTTTTTTTAAATATCGTGCATCATGAATTAGGGGGAGTTCCAACAATTCAAAATCAAGAAACTTGTAAAAAAAAAAAAAAAAAAAAAAAAGCCCAGATAGATTGAAAATAGGACAACTCAAGTATCTAAAGTAATTTATATTTCAACAGAGTGATTTCACAAACTAGAGCAAACATATTCTCCTACATTTTATATGCACATATATCATTACTATTCCAACAAAGAACATGGTCTTTAACTGATAACAAATACAATAGAACCGTTTACATTTATTCATAATACATCTTTAACGGCTAATAAAGTAAATAAGTTGAGTGACGTCTAATAAAAAGAAAAAGACCCTTTCTATTCCCCCCCCCACATGTTTTACAAAATAGGTTCTTGCAAACTCAAAATGAAAAAATCTAAGCTAAATTTAGAAAATGCCTATAAAATTATTGGTTCCTCAATTGGTCCTTAGTAGTAGCTCCCTCTTCTTTAATTAAAATTTGACCATCTTCGTTACTAAACCAATTGCTTCGTAAGAACAATCTCCAACAATTTACTAGTAGT
This sequence comes from Cokeromyces recurvatus, assembly GCF_025118155.1. NCBI lineage: Eukaryota > Fungi > Mucoromycota > Mucoromycetes > Mucorales > Mucoraceae > Cokeromyces > Cokeromyces recurvatus. Next base: position 132,668 of record NW_026251424.1, on the reverse strand, counting down.
ACGGTAGTAATTTAGCTTCAAACTTAAACAAGAGTCTATTTATACACTCAGCTTGCCTCATTATTATTCACTTTTTTTTTTTTTTCAAGTGGTAATACAAAAAAAAAATATTGATGTGATTCATAGTAGATGAAATTTAATATATAAAAAAAAAATTTTTTTCCCCTTCATAGTCACATAGTTGTTTTCTTCATTAATTTTAATCTATTTTGCTTTAAATTGTACTTCATTTATTATGTAATACTTCCAATTATCTCAATAATGGTTTCAAAGATTTTTTTTTTTGTAAAGTAAGTTTGGATACAATTATTATGATAATAAAAAAGACTTAGTGATTAGTGTGACTGTAAAATTAAAATGCAAAAAAAAAAAAGGCGCATTAATTGAATTAAGTTTAAAAAGATAACTTTTTTTTTTATATAATTAAATATCTTTTTTTTTTTTTTTTTTTTTTTTTTTTTTGTTATCAATTAAACATTATAATATGTCAGTCGACCTTATTGAAAACGGTAAAAGATTAGCTGCTTATAAAGCAGTTGATGAACATATTAGTCCTGAAAATAAAGTAGTCGGTATTGGTTCCGGCTCTACAGTCGTATATGTGATTGAAAGGATTCTACAAAAACCTGAATTAAAAGATATTATCTATGTACCTACAAGTTTTCAAAGTAAATTATTGATTAGAGATAACGGACTAAAATTAGGATCAATTGAACAGTAATGTATATATATATATATATAGAGAGAGAGAGAGAGAGAGTATTCTGGTATAGAGTGTGATATTAAATAAGTTCTTTATATGCATGTATGTATGTATGTATTTATTTGATTGTAGACATGACATAATTGATGTAACTATTGATGGCGCTGACGAAGTAGATAAAGACCTGAACGCTATTAAAGGTGGGGGTGCTTGCCAATTTCAAGAAAAATTAGTAGCAGAAGCCGCAAAGAAATTCGTGATTGTTGCGGGTAACAATTCCTTTTTTTTTCCCTTAACCTGAACAAAACTAATTTTTTTTTATAAAAAACAAAACAAAACGATAGATTTTCGCAAAGAATCAAAAAGATTAGGAACACAATGGACTAAAGGGATACCCATTGAAGTTGTGCCATTATGTTATCATATAGTTATAAAAAGGATAGAAAATGAATTATCAATTAAACCAAAAAGTTGTAAACTTCGTATGGCTATCAATAAGGCAGGACCAGTGGTGACAGATAACGGTAACTTTGTAATTGATGCTGATTTTGGTCAGTTGGAAAATCCAGCAAGTTTATTAAAGGAAATCAAGTTATTAACTGGGGTGTATGAAGTGGGCCTCTTTTGTAATATGGCATCCATCGCTTATTTCGGTGAACAAGACGGATCGGTTCATGTTTTAAAGAAATAAATCGCTTGTTTATTTATTTATTTATTTATTTTGTTGCTGCCATAACACAATCTTTGCCCATGATTTCATATTTTATATTTTTTAATTCTGGCATATTATCCACAGTAAAAGAAACACCATTAGGTCCAATAAACATAGGACCTATAGTCATAATTAATTGATCCCAATGATTACCTTCTAAGCAAGATTGAATTATCTTTGATCCTCCTTCAACCATCAATTTATGTATATCATGGTCTTTAAGTACTTGGAATACTTTCTCTAAGCCAATATGTCCTATTCCAATAAATAAATAAAAATGCATGTTTAAATCCATTGTCTGTCTTATTCTTATAAAACATGAACTTATTTGTACCATCTCTGACTTCTTCTCCTTTGATCCTTATTAATTTTACACCTGCATTCTCTAGTTTCAATTTCCTTTCAGGATATTCATTGCAACCTCTCTCAGACACAATCAGCCAAGGCTGTTTACCTTGTCCATTTATATAATTTTGAACAAGTTTACAAGTTGTAGGAAGTTTCAAAAATGGGTCAAGGACAATAGGTTGTGGCTGACATATTGGCGTTTCATTTGCTGACACATATCGAGCTAATAACCCAATGAATAAAAAAAAAAAAAAAAAAAACTCTTTTCTTCATGTAATTGTGTGTGTATATGTGTCTTACCATTAAGTTGAGGATTATCAATTAAGGCAGTACCTATACCAACCATAATGCCATCATGAAGTATACGTAAACGATGAGTCATGGCCAAACTTTCTTTGCCACTAATTAATACTTGCTGACCCTGTTTTGCAATTTTACCATCCAAACTTTGTGCAAATGTTAAAGTGATAAAAGGACGATCTGAGTTAGTAGTTACATTATTGTAAATAGGATCGAGGAAATTACGTGCTTTATAATAGATTGCTTCATCCATTTCAAATAATTTTCTTTTTTTAAAAAAATAAAAAAAAAAATAATATCATCAGTGCCTTCTTTCTGTATCAGATTGTCGTCGTGGATTTAAAAAAATAAAATAAAATGCGTTATAATATATAAAAAGACTATGAATGGTATATGCATAAATCCCTTTCCATAATAAGCTCTGATAATAGAAATTGATATTGGCAACTGTTTACTTTAACAGCGATCAAGCAAAGGTTCTGTATGAATATAATGAAGCCGCAGTTAAAAGTTATTTTAGTTCTTGATATACCTACGAGAGATGATAAAGTAATTTTTGCTTTTATCAGATTTAACATTTTTCTTATCTACTGATTTACTAGTAGAGGAAGATGTCTATTGTTGGATGTATATATAGCTTGTAGCTTATTTTGTTTTAGGGATAACTTCTTCAAAAAAAAAAAAAAAAAAAAAAAGATTCTCCCTTTTTTTATTCTACCAATTTAATTTTACCATTTATATTTATGTCATATAGCTTTCACCCGTAAACTATTTTTTTTTTTTTTTGGAGAGATAAAAGATGCTACGTTAAACAGCATTTGAATATCATTTTAGAAATTATTTTAAAATGAGTGAGACTCTATTTTTCTTAACTGTAGAACGACTTTCTTTAGTAACCAGTTTATACTGGCAACATGATAGAGTATTTTAATTATTGAATTGAAATTTACCATAGCAATAGTATAAAATGGATGCTTATATTCTTTCAAAATAGAAAATAGATGTTGTCAATTGATCCTGACCTTTTTCTATTAATAAACAAGTACAATTAATTTTGTCACATGTACAAATAATCTTCTCTTACAATTTTACTCCTTAAAAAAAAAAAAAAGGTGAAAACTCCGCAAAAAAAAGATATAAAAAGGGATCAAAAAAATTGTAAAAATCCCTTTTTTTTTTCTTTTTTCCTTTATGATCATCAACCGGCTATTCCACGGCCGTGAGATGGCTGGGCCTGATCAGCCTGGAGTGTCTCTTCAGTTGCCATATACGCCCTCGGGAGGTGTGAGGGGGTATACTTCTGTCGTTCAGATGCGTCCATTTCAGAAATAACAAACATAAATGAAAAAAAAAATTACAGTATACAATTACTTCTTTATATTGTGTTCTCTAGAACATTACCATATCGTATATAGTCATCTTTTTATATAGAGCCTTGCAAGACTATACTTATATAACCTTATATACAAGGAAAAAAAAAAGGTTAATAAAATTATTCGGAATATATGGTAAAGAAGTGTCAACGAGGAACAGTGAATAACCTAATAATTCTTTTTTCTTTTCTTTTCAAGTCTTTATTAAATATAAAATAGAATATATAAAAATCCTATTTACACGATATTATGATGAAGAAATTATTCACCCCCCAGGGCTTCATTATATTAAAATAAGACCAAATAATGGTTACTATTCAGTAATGGTAAAAGGAGACAGAGAGGGAAGCCATTCTTTGATATTACATTCTTTTTTTCTTTTTCACACTTTGTACTGTAATAAATTTGATTCAATTTAGCTATAAAAGAAAAAAAAAAACGGGATTACATTATTCTTTCTTTTTTTTTTTAAAGCATAATCAATGAAAGGCTTTAATAAATAGATACAAGTTCTCTTTAGTTGCTAAATAATAGGTGAAAATAGATTCTTATTATTTACAAAAGAAAATAAATAAATAACGATAATTTATGATAAAGGAAAATGCTATAACCTGCTCCTGTTCTTTTTATTTCAATATATAAACAAAATAAAGACAGACTTTATCAAACAAATGTGATTGAAAGTCTTTATTACATATAAACAAATGGCTGCTCTTACAGTCGAAGAAACTAGATTGGGCCAATGAGAAAAAATTGGGTCGTTTTAAAATTGAATTGGGACACCAATATGAAAGTGGAACACGTATACAAAAGTGGGATATCATTATGAGAATGGAACAGAGATACGAAAGTAGGACAGCGATACAGAAATGGGACATATTAAGATACTTTTAAATTTTGGGAGAATGAAAACCTTTTTTCAATAGGTCAACTTACCTGTAAATATGGGGTGTCTTGCTGTTATACAAGACATAATGTTATTCAACTGTTAAGGCTATTTTTCCACAAATAATAATGTTGTTGTTAGTATATGAAGTAATGAAATCTATATCAATATCAAGATAGCTTACCCCCTCCAAAACTCTTCAGGTCGATTGTTGTTGTTGGCAGCCATATACAAAAAGATAGAGTGCATGTTGAGACTCGCCATGTGATCTCTGTTCCATCAAGTATTACAAGATTGACAGTTGAGAACTGTATGGATCATCATATTGGAGTTATCACGTTGGTTGGAAGTACTTCTTGTATGACATCTGGGACATATTTGACTTGTGAAATACTCATCAATCATAACGACATACTTTCTTGAATTTGGCTGGTTGCGTCTAGTTGATTTGACATAATTTAGCAAGGCTTTTCTGAATACCTTCGTAGGAAAAGGTGTTTTCCCACGAAGCCTACCGAACTGAGCAGAACGAAACGCCACTACAGTAGGCCTTTCAGCTTCACCGGCATTGTCTCTAGGGGCTAACGGCTTCCACTTTTGCTGATTTGCTTGTTGTATATCAGGTTTGCCTTCTTGGTATTTTCTGCTACCTGTAAACAACCGTTTACACATTTCAGTCAATGCTTTTTGCTTGTTTCTATAGCTGTGATAATTGAGCTTTTTCAACCCGGTTGTGTAATAGCCTTTAATTGCCTCAAAGTTCCGAAATATATATTGCAAAGCTTCATTAAACTGGTCCCAGTTACACATTCTTGTTGATGGTGTATTAGAAATCAGATGGCGTGCGTCAACATTGGCTCGCGAATGATGACTTGCTGCTCCATTCTTTTTAAAACATGGTATAACCACGGCAAATACAAGTGAGGTTTAGCATAGTAATCTGCTTCAGTCAAGTTCAAGCCATATAATCTTTGGCGGCATTCATCAATAAGATTGTTGATTGAGGTTTTGTGAGTGTCAGCAACTTCAAGATTAGCAGGGTGAATTATTTCTTGATTGGTACAAATAGCATTATATACCCGCTCAGCTAGGTCGCGTTTGACACCAGTTCAGAAAGGGAGGTCTGAAAATTCAGTTGTATCAAAAAGCCTCGTAAAGAGATAGCGCAGCGTTTTTGGCTTGAAGTTGGTTCCAACATGATTCTCTATGAGCGTCTCAAAGCTACGCATGACTATTGAGATTAGTGTGCTATACTGAATATTGGGGAACTGTTGTTGCCTATTAAAATCTTCTCCCATTTCATTACTAAATTGTAAGAAAGCCTCAGCGATCTCAGCATCGGCATTCTTTCCTTGACCAACAAATAAAGCAGCAAAGTTGTATAGTTTTTTTGTAAGTCAGTTTTGGTACAGCCTCGACCAATAATTGATGGGTATCAGCATAAATGACTAAAATAGGAGAAAGGGAATGTCATTTAAGTTTTTATTCTGTAGAATCGGTAGATAAAAAAGATATATATAAAAAAAACAAAACAGTGGGTTAATCTAGATGCTTGTGTGAGTGTTTATTCAATGTAAACTGACTGAAGGACTTTATTGATCCAAGATGATCTCCTTTATATACATCTATCGCTATTTGTTACTTGCATGAATAAAATCATATGAAATTGTCGGTTTTCTTATCCACTATTATCATAACATTGGTACCTGCACTACATACGGAGCCCAATATTACAGAGTATACATAATGATTGTAACCAAGACCTGGTGGCTCTAGGTCTTTCTTTCTTACAAATAATAAAAACCCCACATTCTACGTATCCGAATTACTTTACTTGGCTTTATTATTTCAAAAACGATAGTTCACTCACTCCATCAAACTCACAGAAATGCTCCTTAGTGTCCTAAGTAATTCGAATATGGGATATTCTCCATGAGGATTGTTCGTTCCGGGACCATTCAAGTTAGCTGAATCATATCCTAATCTGGATGATCATCTTAGTAGTCTGATAGTCTATTAGTGGCCTTTCTTGTCAAATGGAACAAGATTATAGCTTCTTGTTTATACATTCGCCTAAAAACTAAGTGTGTCTCAATATATCCCACTTTCATATTGCTGTCCCATTTTTGCATTGGTGTCCTAATCCAATTTTGAAACGATCAAATTTTTTCTTATTGGCCCAACCTAGTTTCTTTGACTGTAATTTTTTTTTTATCAACCAATTTTTTTTTTCTTTTGAATTTGATGTCAGGTAAACTTTTATTATCCTAAATAAACAAAACGAAAATAGATTATATACAAGAACATTATGCCAGAGGCAATAATGTAAGTCATCACTATAAATTACGTATATTAAAGGAATACTAAACTATATATATACAAATATATATATAAAAGATATCCTTTAGGTATTGGAAACAAAATAAAATAAAATAAACTTTGCATTCATCTTTTCTAACTGTAACGACCATTATTTAATGTTCATTTTTATAGAAAATTATACATTTGGAACAAAGGAAGCTCAACCAGAAGAGGATCCTTCAGTATCAGCTAGAATGAAAAGACTCGAAACTGATTTCAAAGAACAAGGGATGAGAAGATCTGTAGAAGCTGTTTTAGTTGTTCATCATCATAATCATCCACATGTTCTCATGTTACAGATTGCAAATTCTTTTTTTAAATTGTATATTCACATGTTTATTGGTGTTACTATTTCAATTCAGTTGATAAACTTACTTGCTTTTATATTTATATGTATGCTTCTAGACCTGGACATTATCTAAAACCAAATGTGAGTGAAAAAGAAGGTTTACAGGAAATATTAAATCTTCGACTAGGACCTGAAGACCCTAAAGAATGGAATAATAAAGAAGATTGGAAAATAGGTGAAAAGTTATCTACTTGGTGGCGACCCAATTTCGAAACATATATGGTATATATTATATTGGGAGCCAAGACTTTTAATAATATGATTATTTTATTTCAATAGTATCCATATATCCCAGCACATGTAACAGAGCCAAAAGAAAAGAAATCATTGTATATAGTCCATTTACCTCCTAAAAGTAAGCTTTTATTTTTGTTTTATAATAGTACAATAACATAGTTTGGGACTAATAATCAAAATCAGAAGTATTATCTGTTCCAAAAAATATGAAATTATTAGCAATTCCATTATTTGAATTATATGATAACTCAGCACGTTATGGTGCACAATTATCAACTATAGCTCATTTATTAAGTAGATATGACTTTATTTTTGAACAACAACAACAACAATAATCATCGTTATTAAGAACTATCTTCAGTAGCATCAAGGTTAACTTTAGGATTAAAGAATAAAGAGTTTTTTCCCCAGAAGTAATCTCTAGCTCTGTAATTAATATAGGGATATTTAACCCATTCCTTTGGATGTTCTTTAGCATGTTCTTGATGATGTTCATATAATGTGTATGCATTGTAACCAGAAGCTAAAAGACTTGTTGTGTAACAAAAAAAATTATGCATGTCAATGATATTTTCTGTCTTTTTCTTTTTTCTTTTTTTTTTCTTCTTCTTAACTATTATATCTTACGCTGGAATACAAACAAAGATCGAAATCTTTTTCCAAGTTCCAGCAGATTCTATTATTATAGAAATATAGTTCAGAGAGACTTATTTATTTATAAACAGGATATTTATTACCTGCAGCATGAGCTTTAACAGCGTCTCTTTCTGCTTGAAATTCAGACTTAACAATTTGAGTAGATTGATAACGAGTACCTAATCTTTTAAGATGATGAGCTTGTTTAGTAGCAGCAGATCGAAAAATTGACATGAATAAGAAAAAAAAAGTTGATTTCTGTACGAATAAAAAGGGTAAAAAAAATAAAATAAAAATAAATAAAGAAAGAAAATAAAATAAAATAAATAAACAATATGCATGAATTATTTATTGTCAACAAGATAAAGTCAGATGACGTAAACAATTGTTATCCACTGCTGACTTTTATTAAATAAAGGCATATTAGTAGTGATAAGAGTAGAGAATAAAACTGTATACAATATGTATATGTATACATACATATATATATATATATGAGTGTGTAAGTGTGCCAGTATGGTTTATACAAATTATTTACATTACATTCCTTTTACAGTGAAGCTGGGAAATATTGGTTAATTTAGAAACTTGAATAATGAATATAACAAAATAATTTAGTGCTTACTAAAAAAAAAAAGTGTTGGTGAAAAACCAAAAAATGATTGGCTCACCAATATTTTTAAGTAAGCTCAGAGCAACATTTCTGCATTAAATAACCAAAGCAATAACTTTGGCAGAGATTTGCTATTATTCCCTTCATTCTGGTTTTCTGCTAAAAACATCAGGGCGTTTACCTGTCTCTCTTAAGCTGATCAAGATCTTTCGAAAGTTTAAAACAGCTGCCATATCTTGATTCCACAGCTTTCGTGGGATTTCTTTGACTTGTTCAAGGTTGGCCAACAGACAGTTACGATTTTTACATCTAATAGTTCAATAATTATTATCATTCTCTGTCGTATTAATACAATTCATACTGTTACTTTACCTCAATAAGCCATGATATTTTACAGTTAGCATTTTGGCTCTCTCGTGTATGGAGGCGAGGGTTGGCGACTGTTTTAAACGTTTCTAATGAACTTTCACAGGTTGGGGCAGCATGAAGAAGTCTTTTACTCGTCAATATTAAATACTTGGAAGCCGTTTTTCTTCAGCATTCGAATGAGATCTTTGTTCCTGGTTGGCTCGTGATATTTTGTGTTTGGAGCGGATCAATTACCAATGACAAGAATCGCATCATGACCAGACTTCTTTTTCAACCTCTTCACTAACATCTGGTCATTTTGATCATAGAAAATCTTGGATGAACACTTCAGCTTTCGGAATGGCAAAACTTGAAGTTTCTCCAACAATTCACTGATATGTTGTTTCAGGTTGACTTCTTCATCTGCGGTCATCTTCTCTGCAAGTTCAAGTACCGTATTTCTGACTCCATCGTCCAATCTCTCTGAGATATGTCGTTGCTGCAACATTAGCTGCAAGTATGTATGGTACAGTTGAGATTGCGTTCGAGCGTCAGGAGAAGAAATGATACCTCGAATATTTAAGACGAGTAAATGACCAAAATACAAGCTGCTTTTCTCACCCACACGAAAGTCAAACAAGGAGCCGGGGAAGTAAAGATCTTTGGATGATTTTGTTTCATTTCCATAGTATTGGTTTAATACGTTTTCCACCGATGATCTTGTCTTAATGTAATCTACAAATTTGAGTACATCTACAGTGGATGACGGGGTTTTGGAAAGAAGAGCTTCAGCGGATTCAACCATGGATGGTTTAGTTGACTTTCGTAAAGTTCTAAAGTGTCTTGATCTTTTTGATCGATCATTTTTTTTTGTAAAAACAAGAATTTCTTCGTGCTTGACCACACTGGTTTCTTTCATACAGTATAAAATATCACGTCTTCCGGGATCAATCAAAACGCATCTTCCATTCGTGCTTGCCAGCTCTGCTTGTGTTAATGTTTCAATATACTGGGCATCATTGTCACTTCTTGGTCCACCCTCCTTTTTTGAAGTTTCAGGGCTATCTTCTGTTAGCTTTTTCTTCCTAGTTGTAGTAATATTTTGCTTCAGAATAGAAACACCAATTCCATCAGTCTCCAAAGTTCCTTCAAAATGAAGAGACTTATTTAATCCTTGTTCTTTAAAAGCCTTTTTTTTTCAAATCAGCCACTTGAACCCAGGTTTCAATTTTATCCTTCGCAGGCTTCTTGTTTTTGAGAATATGGAAGTTAACGATCTTAATATCCACTGTCATATATGTGGGAATAAACGTGGTTCGTATAGGAAAGCAAATGAATTCTTTCAGCTTCTCTGATTCAACAAGTTATGCAAGTCTATAGAAAAGCCTTGAAGTGATTTACTGGTCGAGCCAGCACATCGTAGAAAATTGAATCTTTATGGGATCTGTAGTCTGTAGGATATATGGAGAATAGAGTTTCTATTTCTGATATTGACTTTTCATCCAAGATGTCAGAATTGGGTATTTCTTTTTTTTGCCACAGTAAGTTTTACTTGGGTGCAGGGAGTAAAGACCTCTTTACGGACAGCTGCTTGTATAACTTTTGTGCTATATCCTTTTGTCGTCATTCTTTCTTGAAGAACATTTGATTTTTCTTTTTTTTTTTTTTTTTTTGCAACGCTTGTTTAGCATTTCGCGGAGCCTATCTCAAAAATGAACTTTGATATTATTGTAATAGGCGGTTTCAATTTTCGTACATTCGTACAAAGCAATTTGCTGCGCATATGCTAGTTTAGGTGAAATATAGTCGGCATTTTCGCATTATAAGCCTTTGTGTTTAGCAATCAATTGTCTATATAATTTCGTTGTTTCTTTGAGGCGTGTTTTTCGAGATTTGGTACCATCATGCACTCGTCTCAGGGTAAGACTCAAGAATACTTCAAAAAAGAAAAAAAAAAATAAAAACTCTTGTTGACATAGCTTTTCAAGTAAAACTCGATATTTTTCACCAACTCACTTACAAAGATATACTTGATAAAGGCAAAAGTGTGACCGACAATTATATTAGTAATATCTACTAGATTTTGTAATGGCTTGATATATGCCGGCTTCCAAATGTTCTTTACAGTCGTCTTTACCGCTATGATGCGTTTGTCGGCTACTTCAATATTTCTTTCTGTAGCAGCAACCGAACTTGCTTCAGAAACGGGGGATGTCTTGGTAGTACCCGTAGTAGTAGCTTTGATAGAAGCAGTAGCAGTAGATGTAGCAGTAGAAGCAGTGAATTTAGCAACAACAGCAGTAGATATTGCAAGAGTAGAAGTTGAAGAACCTTTGGATTCCTTACGGAGAGCAAACTTGCTGGATTCACCAGACGTAGTTTGTCTTGTGATAGTTTCGCAAAAAAAGCATCGTCAGAATCAAGATATGTAATCGTCCAAAGTCACTATGCTTGTACCAAATACTTCAATTGTTGTAGAAGGATCGATGTTGCTTGAACTTCCCACATTATATTGGACGTCAGGTAGGATTGCATCTCTAGCTCTTTCTTTGTCTTTGGCCCTCTTTCTTTGAGACTCATCATTTTGAGTATTTTCTCTGCCTTATGTGGTTTTTATGTTAGTTTTAGCGTGCATTAAAAGGCTATCATAAAAGTACATACCTTTTCTCTTCCTAATAACAACAGTGGGGTTGAAAATCATTATCAGAGTTTTCTTGGATAGTTTCGTGATATATGTTAGAAGGACCAGGCGCTGTTTTTTGGAACAGTCATCGTGGCGTCTGCATGTCAATCGTGTGGTCAGTATTAGAAAAGTAGATAATTCTCTATATACTTTACCCTTTGTTTTAGCGGATTCTTTTTGAGAGGTTGTTATTGCGGTATCATCTTTTTTTCTTCGCATTTGCAAAGCGTTCGTTTTCAGGATTTTTGGATAAAGTATTAAAAAAAGAGAATTACTTTGCTAGTTTATTGTATAATCGAGGAACAAATGCAAAGGAATAAAAAAGAGAAGAGGGAGAGGTAAACAGTGATTTATAAAGTCATATACAAACTACTTTTTTTTTTGACATATCCCAACACATATATAAACACATAATTTATGGGTTATTTATTATTACTATTATGTTCTTCTTTGTATTTATCAATAATTATCAATGAATCAACCAAAGCCAGGTAAATAAACTTTAACATGAACTCTTATGAATATCTTATTAACAATTGAATGAAGCTGGTTCTATAATAAAACCCTTGATCTGCATGTTCCAGTTATATAAGCCCATTATCGATAGACATAGTTTATGAGAACATGTGCGAAATTTTTTGTTTACACGTATATAAACATATCAAAGATATAATTGAATTGTGAAGACTGATCAGACTCTAAACACCATTAATAAAGGCTTCAATAAAACTGTTAATATATATTTTCTTATACATACCTCTCTCCATACTTGTTCAAATTAACTATGCGTATCAGTCTACAATAATAGTTTTTTTTTTTTTTTTAAAACGATGAGTTTAATCAAGGGCGCAAGGTCAGAGGCTATAGACTCACGTATTTAACTCTATATTTTCCAAAACTGAATTCAATTGAAAATTTTTGGGTTCTTGCAAAGAGGAAGAATCTGATGGCTAAAGGTTCTTTATTCTTAAGAATCGCTGAAATTTCAAGTGCTTAAACCAGCTTTTAAAACGGCCAATCATTTTCCAGCTTCTCGGCAACATTTTTTTTTTCTAACAAGCGCCAAATTATTTTTTTTTTTTTTTTTTTTACAATCATTATTTAAATTTCTAAATTAGCCAATATTTTCCAGCTTCATTGTATATAAAAAGGTATTTGGTTTTTATATATTATATTATGCTTGTGAATAATTCATATTAGATGATTCATTATTAAATAGAAAAGTAGCAGGTGAAGCATTTGGCATACATTGATACTCTAAATCAATAGAAATATTGATACCTATGTATAATAATAATAATAAGAAGAAGAGATATACATATTATTTTCATAGTTAGATAACTAATATAATAATGATTTTTACCTGCTGAAATCTTCTCTATCCATAATAAAGCAGCTGCATTCGTTTGAACATGGAAAAGTATTTGAGGTCCATTTTTAGTAGTAATGCGAAATACATGAGGTCTTTTATGATAATCAGTGGCTGTATCTATCTTGGCATTCGCTAAAGAAAGATTAACCAAGAAAGTATATCGGATATCTTGGTTATAATAAGGTGACATGGTAGGCAAATATCGATAACCACCTATAGAAGAGGAAGATCTTTTGTTTTCATATATCTTCAAGATAGTCCCTTGTAATTCCATATATACATCTCTGTAGTGTGAATATAGTATGTATGTATGTATTATTATTAGTTTAGACTCTATATTTCTATTTCTATTTTTTTACTACCTCCATGGACGTCGTTTTGCTTTTATTCCAGGTGAATCACATTCAATTTTAGCTTTTGCATAACCCATTTTTTGTACAGTACAGGTATAGATCGGTAACGTTTCCTCTCTTCTTCTTGATCTATTCGGTTCATTCATAGTACCTTCAGAATAAGAAGAACGTCTTTGATCATATCCTTCGATTGAATTCTGATGATGATGATGAAAAGGAAAAGTAGGTGCTGAAGAACGACGTGGCATGATGGTATCATAATCAGGTGGTGATAGTGGGTGTCTATCTCTAGACCTTTCTTCTTCTTCTTCTTCTCCTCCTCTTGTGATAATGGATGATATTCTCGAGTTGGGCCATTTGTGATTCATTTCTTCATCATCTGAAATATGTAATTCTTCCATTCTATTCAATAACGTATCGCTATGATCATCTTCAGTTAATGAATGACTCGAGATATCATCGTTATTTCCCATCATTCCTAATGATGTTGTTGCATATAAAGGTGGAGATAAGAGATAAGGTTTGTCGACCGTAATTTCATCATCAGTTTGACTCGAAGAGGATGCATTACTAACTAAAGAGGATCTACGAATAGACTCTGCCACCATAGAAAGTTGGATACAATCTCTTTGTTTATGAATACCGACATGCTTAAAATCCTTTTCATTTGTCATTTGCATAAATTGTTCTAAATCTACACCCTTTAAATTGGGACTGTATTTTAGAAATTGAAGTTGTTGTAGTACATCATCTAAATATTATTAGAGAAGTCCGAGTACTAAAATACATTTATTTATTTACCTGTTGTTGAAATATTGCCCTGATTCATGTCCTGAACAATAATAATTGGAAATTGTAAATAAGACTTTTGTTGTTGTTTATAAAACATATGATAATTAAATTGAATATACACACACAAAAAAAAAAAAAAAAAAAGATGATGTCGTTTTTTTTTTTTTTTTATAAATTTATTTTTGCTGCATTAATAAAATAATGCAAAAATTTTATTTGAAAAGTTTACCATTGATAATGGAAATTTCCAAAAAAATAAATAAACCACTATTAGCTTATAGAAATAAATGAAGTATTCTTTAGAATGAAATACTTTTGTCATTGTTTCCATTAATGTTTTTTTTTTTTTTTTTTTTTTTTTTTTTTTTTTTTTTTTTTTGTAAATTTAGAATGAAGCGTTTCAATAGGGAAATGAATTCTGTCCAATGTAATGTCTATTAAAATAATATCTCTCTCTTTCTCTCTCTCTCTCTTTTTTTTCTGTCATTTAAAAAGTGAATATAATAATTATTGACTACAGATATATTTGTGAGGCGTTTTTTATGAGGGGGAGGGGAGGAGTTTGCTATATTTTTAACAATACATATTTTAAGCTGTTGATCTTGTAACTGCAGTTCTAGAATAATCAAATGCATGTGATTAGCCGTAATGATAATAAAAAAGAGTATATCAAGATGTTATAATAGTAAAATATACAGATCATGTCTATTATTTGATAAAGTGCTGCTGGTATATAACGTCAATAGAGATACAGTAGCAAGTCAAATCTATAATGTACATTTATATATATATACATATATATTCTTATATATTCTTATTCTTATCGCTATTCAATAAAGTCATTTGTAAAACTATTCCAAGCATCATAAAGTTTGATCATCAGTGACAACTTTAAATCGTATTGAATTATCCTCCATTATTGCCCGTTATCTTTACAAATAATCAACACCATTCAAATCGAGAATTATCTTTTATAATTTACAAACTTTAAGTTGAGTAACAGTCTTTCTCGTATAAGAGAACCTTTGTCATTATGAATCACTTCCTTGTCAAAATAAACATATCGCAGCAAATAAATAAATAAATAAACTTTACTTTATACTATATTAATTTATCAAAATATTATATGTGTAGCCATACTATCCGGATATGGATGATGAAACTCGATTGATTTATAATAAATAAAGCTACTTTCTTATAATTACTTTTTTTCTTTTCTCTTCTTTCTCTTTTTCTTTCACTTTAACTTATATTAACTAGTATAGACACACCTATGAACAATACAGATAATAAGTTTATACTACGTGGAGTTCTTGAAGGTGATATTTAACAATGGAAAAGAAAGAGAAAAGATACATCGATGATTTTAATATATCCGTCTTTTTTTTTTTTATTATTATATGATAGGGCACAATGGATGGGGTAAATAATATAATAAAGATGATAATCTTGACGTGACATAACTGAATAAAATAAAATTTGATTATTTCCATCAAGTCACCTCCATTGTCACTTCTTCTAAGACATCTAACATGGTTATTTCTGCCTCTCGTGGTATGGATTCATAATAATAAAAATGGACCAAAATTCATCTATTTATTTTATTTAGACAAGTCTATTATTGTATGGGAAATGAATAGGTTTGAAAATGATTATACAAATATATAAAGTAGAGCCTACAGACTTATTTTTTTTTATTGAATATATACAAATGTATATACACATATTTATAACTGTTTATTCATCCTTCAATTCAATCAGGTAAATAATGATATACATGCATTCTATTTATTTCCCCCCTTCCCCTCCCCTTACGAGTGCTAGGTTCTCTTTCTCTTTCTATTCATATTGAATTATCCTTTAAGGAACTCTACAATAAATAAAGAGAAACGCCTATATTGAATGAGTGTGTATTCATAACACTCGTTTCTTTCTTTCTTTTTTCTTTTCTTTTCTTTTCTTTTTTATAGGGATGATATAAACTGTGGTGTCCCTCGTAAAGCTCTTGTTGGTCATAATAATATTATTCAAGATTTGGCAATTTCTTCAGATGGACAATTTGTTTTATCTGCCTCTTGGGATCATACACTTCGTCTTTGGGATTTGGAAGCGGGTAAGACAGTACGTCGTTTCGTTGGACACGAAAAGGATGTCTTATCAGTTGCATTCTCTGCTGATAACCGGCAAATTGTTTCTAGCTCTCGTGACAGAACCATCAAGTTATGGAATACGCTTGGAGAGTGTAAACATACCTTTAAGCAATATAATCATAAGGATTGGATTCCATGTGTTCGTTTCTCTTGTAATCCGAATAAACCCATTTTTGTTTCTTGTGGATGGGATAAGCTTGTTAAGGTTTGGAGTAATATCAAATTGAATGTAAAGAAAGAATTTGTTGGACATAATGGATATCTCAATACACTCGCTCTTTCCCCAGATGCAAAGTTATGTGCCTCTGCTGACAGAGACGGGGTTGTGATGATTTGGGATTTAGATGACGGAAAACATCTTTTGTCATTGGATGTTGGTAAGGAAGTCTTTAGTTTACTTTTCTCTCCAAATCGCTGCTGGCTTTGTATAGCTACAGGAGCCTCTATTAAAATTTGGGATACTGAAGAAGAGAAATTTGTAGATACTTTAACTCCTGACTCAAGTACCATCACTATGAACAAACCACAAGCACCTCATCTTCCTAACTGTCTTTCTCTTGCTTGGAGTATGGATGGTAATACTCTTTATTCTGGTCATTCAGATCATCTTATTCGTGTTTGGCAAGTTATCTGCGCTTTATAAAACTGAAAAAAAAAAAGCACATGTAATTTGTGCAACATGTCAAAAGTAAAAGATCATACTACAAGTGATTGTTTCATTTTTCATATTAGCTAATAATGATAATAATAATAATAATAATAATAATAAAAAAAAAAAAAAAAAAAAAAAAAAAAAAAAAAAAAAAAAAAAAAAAAAAAAGAGGGAGAGAGAGAATGGTTTGACGTTTAAAAAAATTTTTTTTTATTTTTTTTATTTATCTGTTTATACGAGAAAGCTTTTTTTTTCTATTTGTCTTTCTAGGTTTGATTACAGAGCTAATTTCATTTCTATCAATTCGTATACATAACTAATAATTCAAGCCATTGATGAATGGCTATTGCTAGTATATACGCACTTAAATAAATATGAATATTTACTAAAAAAAAAAATAAAATAAAAATAAGAGTTGGAATTATTCATCATCAAACAATTTTGCTTTCTCCGATATGTTTGAAACAATAAGTAGAAACCTTACAAAGAGGATTAAAGAATTAGGAATTAAGGATTTCCTAAAATACAAATTTGTTCCTGTCCCTCCTCTTTCCTTTTTTTTTTCTTTCCTTTCCTTTCCTTTCCTTTATTTGATTTATTTTTTTTTTAACTATTTTTGTTCCTCAGTAGATACCCTTTTTTTTCATTTTACTTTATATACGCGTTGTAGTTCCATTTTTAACAATTTATGATAGTATCTTCCCTTTGGAGGGCATATGTAGTATGTGGGTATGTAAGGATTATTATAAAATAAAATAAATAACATGAATTTAAAATTTTTATACCTTAGTTTTTTAGGACTTGGTGGATATATGGTAATTTTTTATTTAATTTTTTAGTTTTTTAAAAAAAAAAAAAAGTCAAAAATAAAATTAAGCATTGTAATGATTTTCAACTCCCTTGTTTTTGACTATTGCTTATTACAGTATGGGTAAAATATAAAATACACACAGAATATATATGTATATACCATATACACTTATTTAACGTATGTCTTTTATATATATATATATATATGTGTATATCTATTTTTATAGTTATGACAGTGGAATTTTATCTGGATGTTTAGCCATGCGAGAATTTCAAGAAAAGTTTTCACTTCAGAGTAATAACTTACATTATTTGATTCTGTCTGTACCTTTAGGAACATCCTGTATTATGTCCTTTGTAAATAGAAATCTATCATCATGTTTGATAATAGGAAAGCTTTGACCATTCAGTTTATATATACTATAGATTTCAGGTCCTATTGCAGATAAAATTGGTAGAAAGAAATTTGTTTGTGTTGCATGTATTATACATTTAATTGGCACTATTACACAAATGGTTGCAAACACATTTGCATCTTTTCTTATTGGAAAATTAATTGCTGGTCTCTCTATTGGGTAATTAATGATGATACTAACAGAATATAACGACTCATTTACTAATATATATATATATATATATGTATCAAGTATGCTAGCTGTGATATGTCCTTTATGTATGATATTCAAATATTATTGAGTTTTTTTTTCTTTCTTTCTTTTCTTCATTTTATATATTTATATACTTTTCTTATAATAGATCAAAGTGAAATATCATTACCAGAACATCGAGGTCGATTAATTTCAATGCATCAATTAGGTGTAACTGTTGGATTTTGTATTGCTTTTTGGATTGCTTATGGTACATTTAATATAAATAATTCACTATGTTGGAAGTAATTTTTATTTTATTCTTATTTTTTTTTTTCATGTGTATACTATTGTTATTGACCTTTTTTTTTTCGTTTAGAATTCCTTATAGTCTTCAGATATTGAATCCAGTTATAATGATAATCGGTGTTCAGTTTATCCCAGAAAGGTAAATAGATATATATTATTTCATTAAACTCTCTTATTAAACTAATCTTTCCTTCCTCTCTTTTTTATGTAATGAATCCAGTCCTAGATGGTTAATCTATCAAGGTCGATTCGCAGAGGCTAAAGAAATTTTACAAAGGGTACGAGGCAAAAAAGATCAAGATGATCTTGAATTAAGCATGGAATATACCGGCTTAATACAAGAAAGAAATTATGATAAAAAATATACTTCAAAAAGCTATAGATCACTTCTTACAAAAGGAATTGAAAACAATAGAAAAAGAACGATATTAGGTGTTGGTTTGCATGTTATGACACAATTGACGGGTATTAATGCATTGATGTAAGTAAGCAATTTTATTTTGAAATATTTATTTTATTTATTTATTCATTTATTTTTTTGAAAGGTTTTATTTACCTTATATTCTTGAATCAACTGGAATAGTAGAGACAAATTCAGCTTTACTCGGTAATGGTGTAAGTGGCATGGTTAATATGTTGGCTACGATTTTATCTTTTCTCTATGTAAAGTAGTATTATAGAATAGAATATGATATGATATGATAGATCTAACGCCATGTACACAATAGATTGATAAATGGGGTAGAAAGCCGATTATGATTAAAGGAGCAATTGCAATGGCTACTTGGATGTGTATTATTGCTATTCTTCAAGGTGTCTATTTTAAAAGACTTTCGATGAATGAATCTCGGTCATTAATTCCAATGATCATCTATTCCAGTGATAGTAAAGCATCATTTGTGATACTTGTCTTTATCTGCTTATTTTTGGCTTGCTTTGCACTCAGTTGGGGGTCTATGGGTTGGATTTATCCAGCAGAGATTTACCCTGAATCTATTAGAGCAAGAGGTTTAGGAATTACAACAGGGGCCAGTTTTGCGACGAGTATCTTTGTTTCTCAAATTGCACCTGTTTTATTTCAAAACATTGAATGGGGGACCTATCTCTTCTTTGGTGCTTTATGTTTATTACAATCTTATATTATTTATATTGTCTATCCAGAAACGAAGGTAAAAAAAAAAAAAAGAAAGGAAGAAGAAAGGAAGAAAGGAAGAAAAAGAAAAATAAAAAGAAAGAAAGACACATATTTTATTACAAATCTATTCACACATTTATTATTTAATAGGGTAGATCACTTGAAGAAATTCATTTAATCTTTAGTGGTGCATTAGTAGATCAAAGTGCTGGGGCTCATCATCCTCAAACAGCTTTTGAGGCTTTACTTTATCTTCAACAATTTAATGTAGATTTATCAAGGCCTAACTCATCTATCACTGTTTTACCTAATCATCCTTCTTCGGCTATGGTCATAGAAGATCATTATGGTTGTACTAGTGAAACTGCAATCACATCAACAACAGTCTCTTCTACTATTTGTCATGACATAAAGAATGATATAACTATGATTTAATCAATTCTATTCTATTCTTTACTTTTCATGTACACCATTTTCTTTACTACTACTACTACTACTATAGATAATATTGTAGATATACCAATTAAATGAAGCCCTTAGAAATAGAATATAGACCTGATTATTTATTTTTTTTTATTTATTTTTTATGTTGCATACTTGACTAAATAAGGTATAATTAAAAATACACATATCTATTTCTTCTCGGATCATGATAATTAGGAAATCCAGAAACCTTATGTAGTTAGTAAGGGTTTCACTAATATAATATAACAATAAAAAAGAAAAACAAAAAAAAAAGGTTTTAGCGGAATAATACTTTAATGATGTCGCAAGGAAATTAAACAGTGTAGTACGAGTCAAAAATATATTATGTGTATATTGGGCTTTTGAGGCAAAGTGGGAAAAAAAATAATAATAATCAACCAATACAGTTCTTTTAAAAATAATATGAAGAGACATTATTTTTTCATAATGCAAGAAAATAAACCAATGCAAGGAAGTAGGCAGGTTCCTAAATTGGGGGGAGGGGGAAAGAAAGAGGAGAAAGAAAGAAGAAAATCACGATTAAATGTCACACATGACCTTTTTTTTAATTTTCGCTTTTCACGACTTGATCTAATTGATAAAAAAGTGAGATTCTGTTTATTGTAGCAGCTAATAAAAGTGCGTAATGCTTTGGATACGCGAAAAGACAAAAAAAAAAAAAGAAAAAAGAGAAAAGCAAGTTTATGAAAACTCTGTATAATTTATTAAAGGCTTGATATAACGCATCAAGCAAGCAAGGTAATTATAGATGAGGTAAATGGTAAATGAAATATAAAAAAAAAAAATGAAGAGGGTTAGGGTTATTTATATACAAGACAAGTAATGATATTAATAGAAATAGGATCTTGACAACTAGCAAAAAGACTGACATTGTTATCTCCGAATAATTCTCTTTTTCTACTCCTCCATGACTATCACCAAGAATAATAAAGAACCTTATTTTTGTTATATGAATATGTAATTGAATAGAATAAAGCCACCTTAAATATACATATACGTATATCACTAGTACTATGCTTGGAAATACACTAAAGTATTGAGTGAATTAAGTACAATAATAGACTAGTTTTATTTGAATAGTTTCTTTATTTACGAATAAATTCATTATTATAAAAAAAACAATGGCAAACATATCATATAAAACTTTGAACTAGATTATCTTTTTCAACGTATTATTATGATATGACACTGTATGTATGTATGTATGTATATATGTATGTGTGCATGTGTGTGTGTGTGTGTGTGTGTATACATGTTTATACACATGTGTATATAACGTTTTTAAAAGTGCGACACTTTTTTTTTTTTTTTTTTTGGCGACATCATTTTAGTTAAAAGTGTATTCCGTTAAACTTACTATTATTAGTAAAATATATAAAAACATGGCTTTTACAAGTTTTATTTTATGCTTCTAGAACATAATTAGGAGTGTGTGTTGTCAACGATTTATAAGAAACATTAAAAGGAGTCTTTTCATGTATAAAGGAAAAAAAAAAAAGACAAAAGAGTAAAGAAGGAGAAAATAGCAACTATTATATATAAATATATAAGGGAAGGGTTATATAAAAAAATGGGGGAGACAAAGAGAACGAGAAATGGGAAAGAAGACGAAGGTATATAAAAAGGGGGGAGAAATTAATTATTGTTATTTTTACCTCTTTCTTTCTTTCTCTTTTATTGACATCTTTTATATTTAATGCTTCAAAGACAACAAACACCTTCCTACAATGTGCTTATTACACGTCCTTATGAAAATATTCAAATAACAAAAAAATCACGACAGCATTTAATACCTTCCATTTTGATTGGTAATAATAATGTCCTTGATGGGAGAATATTCAAAAAATACTTATAACAATTCTTTCTGTAGATTTTACAGCAATGACACTGTGCGACTTGATAAAGACAAGAAAGAATAGCCGTCTTCTTCGTTCTTTACCCGAATTTGTATTCTTTGTACAAAAAGTGACGCATCAAGCAAAAATTAATGTTAGAACATTACTTGTAGCTCTGATCTATTTAGAACGAGCCAAGTCTAATTTACCTAAACGGGCTATAGGAAGTGATGGTAAATAGATACATATTTAATACTACCATCATATACTTATAACATTTCCCTTTTTTTTTTCTATTTAGATACAATTCATCGTATGTTTTTAGCTGCCATTTTATTAGCGTCTAAATTTTTAAAGGATACAGCTTGGACTTCACAATCAATTACAAATAGACAACTTTATGAAATCTGTGGAGGCTTGTTTTCTTTAGATGAAATCCATCAACTAGAACGTGGATTTCTAAAATTATTACACTATAATTGCTGGGTAGACGAAGAGAGTTTAAACGAATTTGTTGAATTGCATCGTTCTGATTTTTCACTTTAATTTTATCTATCTATCTATCTGTTTATTTATTTATTTACATGTGTATATTTTTGATACTTTATAATACACAATACTGCTTTGTTTTGTGTATGTGTACATAATTGATGATTGCTTAATATTTACGTATATTACACGCTGTATTTTTATACTAAATAAACTAAGCTATTTTATTTGTCGATCTGATTTTATTCGGTTTTGTTAATCCCGAATTTGATTTAGCATTGTCGTACTGCAATCCATTGTTGTTTGCAGCTACTACTTTTGAATCTAGAACAATATTCCTCTTTTCATAGTTACCAGTTTTTTTTTTTCATTCTTCTTTTTCCCTTTCCTTTTGTTTCTTTCTCTCTTGTATATAACCAACATTCATCTTTTATATATATATGTATATATTCATGTATTTATTTATTTAACTGAAATAAAAATATTCAGGGGTTACAAAAAAAAAAAATTCTTTGATTTGTTCTTTGTGTTCATAACAATTATTGAAAAAGTGATACTCCTCTTTTTTTTTTTTTTTTTTTTTTTTTTTTTTTTTTTTCTTTCTCGCCAAGAGTCCCCTTTTTTATCTTTAACTATTGAAATACAAAAGATAAAATCAAGTGGAATTTAATCTTAATATCGTATTTTCAGACAAAGTATGTGTGTGTGTATTTCAGACGCGTTTATTTTTAATGTGTAAACTTATAATTTTCGAGTTGGAATAATGACCTCTTTACAAAAATGTATATTTATACTGATCAATTACAGCTTTTCGTAAATTTATTATTTAAATGGCTTATTCTCTTTTAGAGTTTTGGATTTTTATCAACGTGATAACATTAAACAATCCTTAAGAATAACAATTATGATTCATGCTGCTCGGATACACTTTTTATTGCTAGTTTCGTATTAACATACGTTACTCTCTCTCTCTCTTTTCTTCTTTTTTTTTTAAACTTTATAATTAACTACATATGCTCTTCTTGAAGTATTTACAGAGGTAGATTTGGCTTGTTCTTGTTCTTGCTCTTGTTCCTCTTTTCTAACATCGCATTGCATACAAATAAACATTTCAAATCTATATACATATATGATTAATTTTTTTTTTAAAATAGAACTTTCATTTCAATATATATATAACACATACTTCCTTGGATATGCTTTAATAGGTGGGACAGGGCAACCACAATGCACTTTACTTTCACATTCAGAGCATTGAATAAATACACGTGGATCCCATTTAGTACCCGCTCCTGTATATCCTGGTTTACGTTCATGCTGTGTAGCTTCTAGTCGCTGTAAATAATTCTCTGGTAAACCCAATGTATCCCATACCTGTTGTGGGAGTTCGTTTTGTCCGCAAATAGAACAAACCAAATCCTTTGAAGGTAATACGATAGGTAATTCCTTTCTTGATCTCTCTAGACGTGTTCGTCTTACTTTTTCAGTTCGTTGTTCTATCATTTGTTTATGTTTTAAAGTCTGTTGACGCTTTTTAGCTGCTAACTTTTGTTGATTTGCCTTATTCGTCATCTCTTTACGTGATGTTTTAAAATCAGGTGCCTCCCAAAGTATCATTCCTTCAAAATTGTATGGTATATCACGATTAAATATCTTTTGTTTAAACATTTGAGGACGGAAGTCGGTATCGAATGCTGAATAATATGAACTAAAGAAGGTAAGTATATAATCCACCCATCGACTATAATAGGTGCCTTCAATAGCATATCTTCTTTCTTTCAACACGTCAAAAAAGGCATTATAATGTGCGTTGATTTCAGAACGTCCCATTGAGAAACTAGGCTTCGTTTCTCGAATAATTTTCTTCCAGCCATCAATAGCATACATCTCGGGAGATTTATGAAGATGTGTCAACAAGTAATCGTCACGTTCTTTCACCCATCGATAATAAATGGTTGTTGACCAGACATCTTTTGCTGTCGTATTCTCAGGTCCATGTTCAAAACATAAAGCAGTTTTATTCTTATAATCTAAATAATAATTTGCTTGTTCTGCACAAGTAACATGAAATGATTTTGAACATTGCGCACATGATATCTTTGCTCCATACTTGGCATAAAGCTCATCTTTACATAATCTGCAAACCTATTCATAAATGAGTAAAACATAATATTAATAAAAAAAAAAGCCTTCTTATTGAACCCTCTCTCTCTCTCTCTCTCTCTCTCTCTCTTTGGTTTTTTTTTTCTTTTTTTTTCTTACCTTTTCGAAAGCTTCATTAGGAATAACATCAAATCTTACTTCATATTCTCCTAACTCTGGCTGATATAAAAAGTTATTCCTATCTTTAACCAACATACTGGCACAAGTATAATGAACCCAAGGGATATCATGCACATAAGTGTTTAACCGACAGAATAATCCTTGGACATTTGGACAAAGCGCACAATTGGCTACGATCTGTCGCTTTTCTTCAACATGTGCAAAATAACTACACTTATCACATGCCCATTTCGACTGGGTTACGTAAGGTGATGATATTAGCCTGAAGCAACGGATATGAACACAAACCTCACAGAGTGGATTGTCACAATAGACCATTTTATTAGTGGAAGCACCTTGATAACAAACGCAACAAATTTCAGGTTGATAAAAACGCCATAAGGAAATAAATTTACCAAGGGTTCTAATGTAGTTAAGGGCAAATGTTTTAGAAGGGACCACATACTTTGCATCATGTCGAAATTTTTCTGGCTCAATTATTCTTGGTTTCTTTTGTTTGGGTTCATTTCCCTCATCAGAGTTATCTGTGTCAAGCATATATTCCTCCTTCCAATCTCCTGTAATTTCAGTATTATCAGTAGCAACAGAGTTATTAGTCATATGAACCACCTCATTATTATTACTGTTGGCATCATAGTCGCCCGTATCAAAACAGACAGGATCATAATCAGAAACATCGTCATTGATGGGGCTATCATGATTATTTATTTCAGTCGGATTAGTGTTGATAGTATTCATATGACTTGTCTTAAAACTATTCACTTCATTATGAGTATAAGCATTATCATGTGCACTGACAGTATCATTAACAATAACAACAGAATTAGAGGTAGAGTTAGCAACTGGTTCATTAATAGGATTTTGTGTTTGTGTATAAGAATTTTCACGACTAACTTGATATTCTGATCTAGGTGTTTCAAGAGATTCAGTTCGATCACAATCATCTACAGTCTCTTGATCAGAAGGTTCATCTGAATCGCTCAATGAGGAACAAACAACGGTGGGCACTCGTGGAGGATAAAGTGAATTACGCTTTGCTGT
This sequence comes from Cokeromyces recurvatus, assembly GCF_025118155.1. Classification (NCBI taxonomy): domain Eukaryota; kingdom Fungi; phylum Mucoromycota; class Mucoromycetes; order Mucorales; family Mucoraceae; genus Cokeromyces; species Cokeromyces recurvatus. The sequence goes on along the minus strand of NW_026251424.1, from coordinate 106,825 downwards.
CTTATCAGTATTAGAATTCTCTTCTATCATAACCTGCTTTTCTTTTCCCTTGTGATTTGAACTGTGGTTCATGTATATACTATTAGCCTCATCCGCAGAAGTACACACACTATCTTGTTCAGGGGATCTAATTACAGGTTTATGCCATTTACGAGCTGGGACAGCAACTTGATTTGATAATGGGACTTGTGATAATTTGTCATGCTGCTGTTGCTGTTGCTGTTGCTGTTGCTGCTGAGGTGGTATTTCTTGTGGGCTTTGTTGGCTTTGTAATTGATATTGATGAAAATAATATTGTTGCTGTTGATGCTGTTGTTGTTGATGCTGTTGTTGTTGATGCTGTTGATGTTGATGTTGTTGATGTTGATGTTGATGTTGTTGTTGTTGTTGTTGTTGATGCTGCTGCTGCTGCTGCTGTATCTGTTGTTGTTGCAGCTGTAGCTGTATTTGTTGTTGTTGTTGTTGTTGCTGTAGCTGTTGTTGTTGTTGTTGTTGTTGTTGTTGTTGTTGTTGCTGTTGCTGTTGCTGTATTTGATGGTTATACGGATCTGGATAACGCTGTAAACTTCCATAAGGATAATTTCTAGCAGATATATGTTGATTGTGAATCACTACAAGTTATATACATATATATATATATATATTTATATATTTATATGTAAAAGGCGTGAATACGGTATCTTATATTATTTATATAATAACCTTACATTTCGATCCATTTTCGGGTATGATACGATAAGCATGCCTAAAGTTAACTGGATCATCGTCTCGATAATCACTGTAAGAATCAAAATGGGAGCCATCTTCCAAAGCAGCTTGGAAATAATGATTAATATTTGGTATATAATACCTCGACTTGGTTGTGTTAGAATACTTTTCAGGTGTAAAATAGGATTTTCGAAACGCTTGACAAACTCTGATACTATAATTTTCAGGCACATAATGAGGACCTGAATAAACACTAACACTATTATTATGATTAGGCATGATACGAGATGATAAAGATGGGTCTGGCTTTTTTGCCATTGTGACATTTCCTGTAAACATCTCTTCAGAAGATCGTTTTTTATTATTAGAAATAGTGGAAGGTGTAGCTTCAATTCTCGATGACTGCGACAAATTAGATTGATGATAATATGCGCCTTGAATAGGCAGCTCACTAACATGCGATTGTGAATTTTGATATGATGGTAGTGATAGTGGTTGTGGTGGTGGTTGTTGTGGTGGAAGAGAAGGGGGATAATAGTGATGATGAGATGGCTGTGCAGAGGCAGGATGAGGAAATTGTGGTGGGCAATGACTATTTAAAATAGGCATTGCAGATTGTTGATGACAGTTAATATTGTTATACAAAAGTATCTGATTATCCGTATTTCTCCTTTCTCTATTATTATGACTATATCTACTATTTGTATCATGAGAGTTATTGGATTTACTATGTGTTGACGATTTTCTTGATTGCTGTGGATGTGGCTTCTGTAACGTTATTGTAAATGGTTGGGAAGATGTTTGTAGTTGTTGTTGTTGTTGTTGTAGTTGTTGTAGTTGTAGTTGCTGTTGTTGTAGTTGTTGTTGTTGTTGTTGCTGAATCAAAGGCTCAATTAGTACTTCACTTGTTTCTTCAAGTTGTGGAATATCACTATCAAAGAATAGAAGAGGTGGAGATGGTGAGGAGTAATCGGCTGGCACATATTTTTCTGGTTGATACTCAACTAAAAGAGGGGCCTCTAAATATAAATTAAACATTTCTTGAAAGTGATCATATTGTTTCAAATCATCATATAATTCACTAAAATTAGCTAAGGTTGTTAATCTTATTTCTTGGGAATGAGTCTCTTCTTCAGGCTTGGGAGTACTTGAACGTGAATTCCTATAGTTGATAAACTTAATATATTTAAAATAAAAATAAGCAAGAGGTTTCGAAGTGTTCCTTTACCACTGCTGATTTCCAATGCTATTTTCGCCTAAGCTTTGTGAATTTATCAGATTTGAGTCTTGTTGGGATTGTTCAGTGTGCAACATTTAGTCAGACTTTAATTAGAATAAACAACTAGTAAATAATAAGTTACAGCATCCTAGTTTATAAATCAGAGTCTTTTTTTTTTTCTTACATAATATTAATTTACAGTGTCTGTCTAAAAAGAGTTAACCACAAGATAACTAGCCAAATGATGAGTGTTAATTATGGTAAATGAGAAGCAAACGCGTATATATTCATTCCGCAATAATAAAAGAATAAAAGTTTATATCATAAACATCCGATCAAAGCTAATACTGGATGCACCCCATACCATATACTTTTCTCCTCTTCCTTAGGTTCTAAACCTGTTATTGATTGGACAATAGGATTACGGAGCTTATAATTCAAGTCATGTGGACTACATGCATTTCTTTCCATTTTCTTCATTTCTCTCTTTTTTTTTTTTTTTTTTTTTTCTTAAAAAAGGTACTTTATAATAGAGTTATGGTGGTAAGACGTAATTCATCATATTGACAACAAAGATGAATAGAAAAATATATATATATTCATTCTATATTTATTAGCTCGTTCTTGCTATTGGAGATTTACACATCCCTCATAGAAGTCATGGACTTCCTAATAAATTTAAGAAACTTTTGGTAAGTTAATCTACGCGCTGATAAAATGAAAAAAAAAAAAAAGAATCAGGAAAAAAAAAACATTAACATTAAAAAGATTCCTGGTAAAATTCAAAAAATTTTATGCACAGGCAATATAGTTGATAAGGAGACATTCGAATACTTGAGAACAATAGCTGGAGACATGATTACCGTCAAAGGTGATTTTGATGAAAACAATAGCTTACCTCAAGCTAAAGTGATTACAGAAGGTCAATTACGCATTGGTATTATTCATGGACATCAAGTGATCCCGTGGGGAGATGTAGAATCATTAGACATCACAGCAAGACAGATGGAAGTCGATATTTTGCTATCAGGACACACACATAAATTTGAAGCTTATGAATATAATGGGAAATTCTTCATTAATCCCGGTAGTGCCACCGGTGCTTATTCTTCTATGCCTGAAGCAACGTAAGTCTATATCATATAATGAAAAATGTGCAGGATTAACACGTTTATTTATTAGTGAACCTATTCCATCTTTTATATTAATGGATATTCAAGGAAACACAGTAGTTACATATGTTTACAAATTAATAGATAATGAAGTTAAAGTTGAAAAATTGGAATATACAAAGTCCACTGCAGAAACAAAAATGTTATAAATAAAATACATGTATTTTTACAAAAAAAGAGAAAAAAAGATTACATAATGCATAACATTGGTATATTTTCACTAGAGAAAATTACTATTTGTAATTAATTGCTAAAAAAAAAAAAAAAAAAAAAAAAAAAAAATGCGTGTATACATATAATAAAAAGAAAACACTGAATTCGTAGTTTGTTTTATTTTATTTTATTTTATTTTTTAATATTCAACTTTTAAAACAATAATGTCTTTAGAAACTATGAAAGAAAATGGCTACGTTGAAGTAGCCAAAGAAAGAGAATCTTCTCCAGTTAAAATATATTATGAATTGCATGGTGAAGGGCCAGAACATGTTGTGCTCATTATGGGTAACCTTCTAATTTTAATTATATTTTTATGCATTTTGCTCATTTCATGTTATTTTTAGGTTTGAATTCTTCTTGTCTAGGTTGGGAACGTCAAACCAAATATCTTGCAGGAACAGGAAAATATACAGTACTCATTTTTGAGAATCGTGGTATGGGATTATCGGATGCACCCAGACAACTTTATAGGTAAATTGACAATAAGGAATATCCTTATCTTTTTTTTTTTCTTTTTTTCTTTTTTCTTTTTCTTCTAACAATAGCTATTTATAGTACCTCACAGATGGCCCATGATGTAATTGATTTGTTAGATCATTTTGGTTGGAAAAATAATGTACACTTAAATGGTATATCAATGGGAGGCATGATTGCACTTGAATTGGTAACTACTTGGCCAGAAAGATTTTGCTCTGTTGTACTAACAAGCACAACTTCAGGGCGACAGATTCCACCTGTAGGTATAAAAAATGTGTGTGTGCAACGGACATGTATTAATATAATAACTAGTGGAAAGCGATTACAACGTTAGGTAGATTGGTTTTTGTAAGAGATCCAAAACTTAAAATAGGATCTGCTCTTAGCCTCATTTACCCTCCTGAATGGTTAAATGATAAACCTATTGAGGAAGAATATGCCCATTTTAAAACGAATCGAGAAATGGCTACTGCCATGTTTTTAGCTCGACTTGATCGCAGTCGACCTCAAACCTTACAAGGTAATTTAGGTCAAATGGCTGCTTGTCTTCGTCATTATGTCTCTGATGCTAGACTTTTAAAGATCAAAGAAGCGGGTATTCCTGTCAAGGTCTTGACAGGCACTTGGGACAACCTTGTTAATCCAACTAATTCTTATTATATTAGTAAAGTATTGGATTGTCCAATTGAAGTTTTTGATGGTAGTGGACATGGTTTACCTGGTGAACAGCCTGTTCGCTATAATCAGTTATTAGATAATCATTTTTCTGAAGCGGCTCGACTTCGAGAACAAAAATAAATAGTGTATTTTATTAAATCCAAATAGCTTGTTTAATTTTATATCCCATTTTCCTAAAAACACCATCCGTCTTCTCTGCTTGTTTTAAGCTAATAATTGCTTCTTTTGTTATAAAATCATCTTCTTTGTGACCACATGTTTCACGAATAGAATTTACAATACTTTGAATTTGTTGTTTACAACTTTCAACTTCACCGTCTAATTCACCTAAAACATTATATCGTACCGCTTTAAAGATAATACAATTCTCTCTGTTCTGTTGCATAGATTTTTCTGCTGAAGAAGTTAGTACTTCAGATGAAATCATTTGACTATCATCTTCTTCTAAACGAGCTTCACTATTATTATTATCATCCTCCTCATTTCTGTCATTTACTATATTGATATCACCTAGACTTTGATTCTGAATACTTCCTGTATTCCAACGTACAATTTCACCTTCTTTAGAATAATATAAAATAAATCCATAATTAAGATCTTCTGATCTAGAATCTTGTGTCAAGGAAGATAAAATATATTCACCAATTTGAATAGACATAATAGTATCCAGAGGAAGTCGGGTGAATTGTATTACCTTTTCCAGTTCATAATTATAACTGCAAACATAAAATGCTTTATCTGTCAGAAGTACCACTTTTTCTTCGAACTGTTTCCTTGGTGATTTACTAATGAACATAGATAAGACAAATGTTACTAGAAGACATATAATATATATATGCATATACGCATATATACACATATATACACATATAATTACCTTTGTTTACCAGATTCTGTACTAGGCGATAATAAAGTCCATCCTCCAATCTTGGTCTCCTCATCTACTATAACAATTTCACTACTGATATTAACTTTCAAATAATAATAATAAACGTTAATCTTATACTGATTATTATATACAAGTAATTAAAACTTTACTGGCATCGGCTCGTATTTTAGCCCATCTTCTATCAAAACCAGGCTCTGCAGACATTTTTGTACTTTGAGGTACATGTTTAAAAATTTCTACTTTATGATATCCTAGGATAAAATCCACAGTAGCTTGTCTCCAAAAATCCTTAATAGTATTGAAATACATTCTTGCTAATGAATTAGAGGCATCATTCATCATTCCCGTAATATTCCTTTTTCCAGTTCTGTACACGTATCATTAGCTTGACTATATACACATATATATATATATATATACAAGATCAATTCGCTTTATTTTACCTAGTGAAATCACCCTTTAAAGCACTTGTGCCTGCATACATTCTAGAAATCATATCCCCATTATTTGCCCATACTATATCACATATATACATACACATAAATAAAGTTATTTTCAAAAAATACAACATTATATACCATTATTAAATATCCTTTCAAATTGATCATAATATTTAATTCCTTGTTCTGGATATTCAGAGATACCAAAACGCATGAGTTGTAAATTAAGTACACAACGACCGAAAGCACTCTATATAGACAAGTTAATGTCATTATTGGCTTTTTCTCTTTCCTAATCTTACAGACCTGCACAACGTTAGTACGATCTAAACAATCCATACAATTCTACAACAAAAGATGATAGTTAAATAAATAAATAAATAAAAAGAAGAAGAAGAGATAAAACTTACAGTTCTAAAGACACCTGTTTGTTTACAATACACTATAGGATCCTTATTTTCTTTTGCATTTGTTTCCCAAAAGTATCTAATATAATTATGAGAAAGATGACATTTGATAAATAAATGTATGTATATATATACTTTACTGTATTCTTGATAAATCATCATCTAAGCTTTTACTTAATTTGCTGATATTTTCAAACTTCATGCCCTTTGTTTCTTTATGAAAATCGAATTCAACATATCTAGTATAGATATTAGTTTTAACTAATATATGTAAAGGGAATCTATTCACTTACTTAATATTTGGATCGCCTAATTCTACAACATGCTTTCGATATTGTCCTCCAACAATCGCTTCTCTTCCTTTCAACTCTGTTAAATTAACAATAAGTTGCTTTCCATATAATTTTTCTTGAGTAGCAAAATGTTTTTGGAATGCAATCTCATTTTCTTCTTCACTTCTTTCCAATATAGGTATAGGATGCAAACTATAAGGAGATTGGCTCCAAAAAACAGGTACTAACATATACACATGTTATTATACATATATATATAAATGTTCTTCTTTAACAAACTATACTTACTTGATCCTCTTGTTTGAATAAATGATGCAACGTGATTTATATCATCTTTCTTTTTTAACAAAAAAAAAAAAAAAAAAAAAAAAAAGGGCGATTTAATACTCTCTCTCTCTCTATCTCTCTTTTATATTCATTTACACTAAATATAATAATTTGTTCTGTTTCTACAAAATTGGCTACTTGGCCATCTTCATTAACCCCTCTTCTTTGATACCTCATGCCTATGTATTAAATATTTATTAAACATGCTTACTATTACCTACTATTTTTTTTTATTACCAGCTCTTTCCCTGCTCCTTCTAGATAATAATATGAAATCAAAGTTATATCCTTCAATTTGGCACGGTTCAATTTGTAAGGTGCCTTGCATAATAGGTAGAATCCATTCATCCAACTAAATCATATATGCATGAATAAATAGAGTATAAGATGTAATGTAGCTTGTATACCTCTTGTCTGATAAAATCACGCATTAAATGCTCATTCCACCAAAACCTTTTATCTACTTTTTTCCATAAAGGAACAGTTGGATCATTATTTCCTTTTTCTTCAAAAGTTCTTTGGAAGCTATTTGTGATATCTTTTTTTTTTGTTAGTTGGAATATATTCATATATGTATTCAGTTTTGCATAAAGAATAGTTTACCATATGAATTTGAAAATAAAAACATGGATTTACTAAATAATTCAGTTATCTGTTTTACTAGACGCTGATCTAATGCAGCCTCTTCCTCATCTTCAATAGAAGATACCGAGAATGAAGAACCCTGAGAACTAAGAGCAGGTGAAGGATGTGAATGTGAATGTTCAAGTCCTTGTTGTTCCTTCTGACTATTCAATAGTACTTCCTGTGCATCAATTAACGTGTCTTCGTCCAACTTGTTTAACTCTTGATTAAAGCTTCTCTTCTTTGCAAGTGTTTTTTTAATTCGAGTCATAAATGAATTCGATTTTGTAAGTTGTACAGGAGGAGTAGACTTTTCTTTACTTTCCTCTTCCTCCTGCTTATTTTATTTTTTTTTCAATATAGCATGAATAATAACTCTTATCATACATGGTTATCTATCTATACCTTTGTCATATCTAATCTTTGACATGCTCGATTAGTATCAAAACTGAGACAGCTTACTCCGTCTATCATATAAATGGGGTTCCCCATAACATAGCCACAAAGTCGAACAGATGATATTACAATCATGTATTTTTCTTTTCAAAAAAGAAAAAGAAAGAAATACAGTTAATATCAAGTAAATATCCATCATTCATCTTTTACCTTGAAATCCTTCAAAAAAGCCAATGACACCATAAATTTCATATTTTTGTATAATGTTATTTGATTCAAAAGATGTAAGTCGAGTCATCTTTTGTTGATCATTAAAATGAATCTCAAGAATGTTATTGTCCTTGACAAGTACAAAGGAAGTGGTCGTCACATAGAGTTGTATTGTTAAATCTGTTTTATCCAAGTTATTATTATGCATAATAAATTAAATTTGCATTTGTGTATGCGTATTTTTATTTGAGAAGGATTTAAAAAAAAAAAAAAAAAAAAAAAAAAAAAAAAAAAAAAAAAAACAATTTTATCAATTTATTTATTTATTCATTCATTTATTTTTTATTTTATTTTATTTTATTTTTTTTTTAGAAAAAAAAAGGACCTTAAAGCCGCAGAACATGGTATTTATAAGATTGTGCTTGTTTGCAAAGGAAGTTCCACACTCTTGCAGCAAGACATTAACGTCACTGAAAAAAATGTGATATATAAGTATCGTCATGTCAGCATGAATATCAAGAAGGGATGCCAATTTTTTTTTTAAGAAAGCAAAGACCAATTCTTATAGCATTTAATTCAAATAGTTTTTTTTTTTTTTTTGTATATTACTTTAGGTATTGTTTACAGACAAAAGATTTGGCTCGTCCGTAAAACCAAAGACAATTTGGACACTAGTGATATTTATCCAATAAGAAATGCAGAAACGTCTACTGAATAATTCCAGAGTGTCTCTATGACATCTAAAAATAAAATCTTCATCGTCCAATTTTTTTTTTTTTTTTTTTGACAATAGTCTTAATCTCAAATTAAAAAAAAACAGTAGTAAATACAAATACATATTTATGTATTACGTAATTTTTTTTTAAAAGTCCACTTGAAAGGACCATGAAATTGTAAATTACAATTATAAATTTATTACGTAATTATAGATTTGTTTTTCGTGAGAACTGGTAGCGAAATAAGATTAATTTATTTTTATTTTTTTTATTTTTTATTATTTTTTATTATTATTATTTTTTTTTTTTTTTTTTTATTTTTTTTTTTTTACTCCTTTTTTTTTTATTTATTTATTTTTTTTTCTTTCTTTTTGTTCTGAAAGTAAATAAAATAAAATAAAAATAAAAAATGTCAAGCCAAAATACTATTACTCCACATCTGAAAACAGAAGAAGGAATAACCAATCGTTCACGTTCCCCATCTCCTGCTACAAAAAAATCAGTGATAGAATCTAGAAGAGCTGAGCAGAACCGAGCTGCTCAAAGAGCTTTCAGACAAAGAAAGGAACGTTACGTAAAGGATTTGGAAGCAAGAGTGAATGCCATGGCAGATTGGCCTGCACGTATGGAACAATTAGAAGCAGAGAACGAACAACTAAAGAGAAAAATTAAATACCTTCAAGAAGAGAATGAAAGAAATAGAAAATTGCTAAAATTAGAATACAATGATGTTCTTGATGAAAATAATGACACATTAAATAAAAATAATACCACTGATTACTCTTCTTCTTCTTCTTCTTCTACTGTTATGAATACTACTACTTCTACTTCTACTACGTCAATGACAACAGCACCAACAGCACCAACAACAACAACAACAACAGCAACAGAACAGCATCAACAAGGTAATAAAATTATACGTGGTGAAAAAGGTAGAGTATTGGATGATCTTGTATCTATTTTAAGGACTCGTCATAGACCTCCAATCTCTTCTCATCCACCTAATTAAGAAAAGAAAGAAAGAAAGAGAGAAAGAAAGAAGGTCTTTTCATTATTTATATCTGATTACATAATAAAAAAATATACTATTTTTTTTTTATTTTGTATTTCACGTATATTATCATTTATAAGAAACTTGTGTGTGTTTTTATTTAAATATGTTATACATGTTTCAAGACTAAATCAATGTTACATGAAATAATAGGAAGAAAAAACAAAACAAACAAACAAACAAATAGATAAACAAACATTAAAATACTTCAGTCAAGAATATATGCACGTATACATGCATATCATTTTATTCCTTTATACGTTTAAATAACATTTCATTTTAGAATTTCAGGTACAGACAATACGTTGCATATACGCAGTTGTTCAATTATATTTAGTTCCTTTGCTGAAAGGGAATTTGCGTTATATAATAATAGGAAACCATCCCCCCTTTTTTTTTGCGTAATTTCAGAGATCAGATTAATACACGTATTTATTTATTTATTTTTTGCAGTAATAGATAGCTTTTTTTGTTAAATTGACAAGTGAATATTAACAAATTATAATAAACAAGACTTCGTTGATATGTCTGTTTCTTAAACTAAAGTTAAAACTACGAATTATTTCTAGTATTTAAATCGTTTGATCGTATCGTCGTTGGCATTATTAAGAAGTTTCATATTCACAAAAAAAAATGAAAAAAAAAAAAAAACTTGATAGCAGGAAATTTCATCCCTGTTTAATTATGAAGGGTACATTACTCTTTTCCATCTTTTTTTTTTTTTTCCTTTCATTATTTGAAGATGAAATTGCCAATTCAGAGTGTTTGCTATCCTAACTCAGCTGACCTCTTCAACTACACTCAGAGTGTGAATAATGGTATCTAATCTCACCACAGACACCATTCACAATGCAATTAATATAAAGTCATTACAATAATACATCCGTTGTCCATCTGTACAATATCTACAGAGAAAGAAGGCTCGAATAAATGTGACACATTATCCAGTGCAAAACTAATTTCTTTTTTTTTTTTTGTCTCCTTTTATATTTATCAGTCAGTACAGGACTATATCTATCATATTGACAGTGAATTTATAACCAAGTGTAGCTGTTCAAAGATGAATTGTATGACTATTTACATATATATATATATTTGTATATATATGTGTGTGTTCTTATAACTTGTCTTTTTTTTTTATGACGATATACGCTACGCTTTTTGCTTCAAAATTTTTGGCAACTTAAGCGATGAAACAGTTTGATTCTGTTTTAATAGCCGAATCATTCCCAAAAATGTCGAAAGATACACAACAATGTTTAACTATCTCCTCTATAGATACATACAAACATACAAACATACAAACATACATATATATATATATATATACTGTGTGTGTGTGTGTGTGTGATTTATAACGCCTATTTCTTGCTATTATAAAATAAAGATGGTTTGTAACAGTATTCTCTTTTATGTACTTACCATACATACACACATAAACAGAAAATAAAGGAACTCTCTGTCATACGTTACATACTTTCAATCATAATAACAAGTCTTTCATTCCCATAATAATAATAATAATAACGATTTAAAATAATGTTCAAAGGTCCAAGTTGTAATATAATATGATAGTTGTAACAGAATATTCTTCTTTGTGACTTGTAAGAAGGCTATTCTGTGTTGTTGTTGTTGTTTTTCTAAAAAAGAAAAAAAAATAACATTTATGCCTTTTTTTTTTTTTTCCCTTGAAATATGCAAACCTCTTGGAAAAAATTTTTACAAGCGTCCTTGGCAGAAAATATAAAAAGAGTAGGAACATCCGCAACGTATGCATCTTTAGCCACCATCACTACTGATAATAAGCCAGCGGTACGAACGGTGGTTATAAGAGGATTCGTTGGTGAACATCATACAGAAGAAACGGGATGGAAAAGCGACTTACTTGTCATAACTACAAACAAAGGATCACATAAAATAAAGGAACTTGAAGCAAATCCTTATATTGAACTCAACTGGTAAAGAGGCTAAAAGAAAAAAAAAACGTGTTGTATAAATTCATGATGATTGATTTTTTTTTTTTTTTTTAAAAACAGGTATATGAATGGTACAATGGAACAGTTTCGTATAAGTGGTACAATTGATATCATAAAAAAGAATTTTAATCAGAGCCAGCTAGACAATCATTTCTTCGATGGTCAGCATTTGAAGAAAGAGGATACAAGAGTGGAAGGACAAGTGGCTACTAGGAGCAACAAAAGCTTAGCTTTACAATCATTTTTAATAAAGCAGCAGTTGAATCATGATACATTTGATTGGCAAGGAGAAAGGTTACGTCAATTTATTGAATTAGGTTCATCCATGAGAGCACAGATGGTTTATAGTCAAAAGGGTGTTAAGGAACTAGAGATCAAAAATATTGACCCAATGACAGGCTGGTTTAAAAATGAACAAGTTCAAGATTTACTTGAGGAAGCATTTGATAATTTTACATTACTCATAGTTAAAGTCACTTCTGTACGTCATTGGTCCCCATCAACTGGTTTAAAAGTATTGTTATAAAGACTCTTTTCTTTTTTTTTTTAGACTTGATAATACAAAATAATTGTATCAAGCAAAGCAAGTTAAGGGAGTAAATGATATGATATTGATATGAATAAAATAAAATAAAGAGGGTTAGGGTTTTATATATATGTTTATTCATACATACGTGTATTTACAACAAGATATGTGATATTAATAGAAAATGAGGTCTTGACGATAAGCAAAAACTGGCGTAATAAAAAATTATATTAGTCTACATTCATACAACATATGACATATCTTTTTTTTTTGTCGTGCTGAACTATCGCGATTATTTAAAAAGCAAGTATGAATTCATACTGTGTGTTCTAACTATAACTATAACAATAATACCAGTTATTCAAATGCTGACATGATTACTATCATATGAGATATTATTACATAATAATATTCATCATCATTGGTGTACATATAATTCATTTCATTGAATAGAACAATCCTAATCTTATTGAATTTATATACTTGAATATTCTAACAATAACTAGTGTTAAAACTAATCGTGCTCTGTAAAGTATAAATAATATATCAGGTTTATTTGAATCACTTCTTTATTGTGGAGCCAAATGATGTAGGATACATGTCCCTCATTGTTGAAATCAGCTGACAAGTCATGTGCTCGAGAAATCAAGATATTAAGCACTATACAACAGTATACTGATTTATATCTATCCAAATTGTATCATCCTTTGCCTCTCATCTTTTTGATAGAAACGTTAGGTAGAACACCATATGAACTGCATTAAAGATAGTATCACACAGTTCATAAAATTAGGGGGAGGAGGAGGAGGAAGAGACAATGTGGTAGAATAATACATCCAGCGAATAGCATCTATTTGAATAAAAAAAAAACTAACTCTGTGGTTACTCCTCAAAATAACATTTTCAGCAGACACAAACCTATAAATTGACTTGAAGAAGTTTTAGGGTATATTAATTAGTTCAAAGGTTAGATAAATAGTGTAAATACATGTCAAAGGAAAAAAAAGGGGGTTTATAATATTATGACTGTTTGTCAGATTCTCACTCTATTGATGAATACGTGGGAGAGTGCTTAAGTCCTGCTTATAAGGATTGCAGATTGATACTTGTGATATGCATTAATATAAAAGCAACGTTAACAAAACGATAACATCGTTAAACTAGTAGCTTGTTAGTAGCTAAATAATGGATATTATCTATTTAGTTAAAATATTAGCTATTGTATAAAATAAGGGACGGAGAAAACTAAAATTATGTAAGCAAAGCAATTAATAGACTGATGAATGATTGCAGACTGTTCCTAAAGATAAAATTATTAAAGATTCTGTAAAAGACAAAAAGGATGATTCTTGTATGATTTTAACAGTTTGTTATTTATACTATATACTATCCAACTCTATCGTCTTCCTCTTTACTATTACAAATATACCTTGGCAGTCATTATATATTAATACGCCTATTTTCATTTTCAAATCTTTTGGAAACTTACATCAAATGATAGCGCTTAACTTACTTGAAACAAAGCAGAAATTCGATTCATTAGGCTACAAAGCTTACTACTTGAGTTAAAAGAAAAAAATGAAAAAGTGTCGCTTCAGTTATTTATTTTTATTACTAAGAGAAGCTAAAAATTTCGTTTTTTTTTTCTTTCTTTTTTCAGATAGACGTAGTACGACGACATTTTACTTTTGGTAAAAACAACATTTTATTCCTGAATGTGTGTTGTATATAAGATGAGGGATTACATAATCTACTTCTATCATAAGCATATCAGAGTTAAGAGTGACGGAGTGTTATTATAATTATTAGCTGTACACTTTATGCATACAGTCCTATCTGATTTCAGTTTGTAAGGCATGCTTGTGTTATGATTAATAATAAATGCCCGATGTTATGAAACAGTGATTAGTTAAGCATAAAGTAAATGGTCACCAATATTAAAGATAGATGAATTATATACATATTAGTTACATGATCATGTTCTTACTCGAAATATGAACCATATACTATCCATGATAACTCTATCCTTGTTAAATACAATAATGCTTCATCTTGCTCAACAACTAGCGATGGTAAATTGTCTTTCAATTCCACAAGCAAAGTTTCTCGTTCGCTCAATAAATTTATCTGAAGATATTTTTACTACAACTTCTACTGCTGCATATTCAAACTTCTCCCAGAAGTCCACATTAATACAAACATATAAAGCGTCTCCTTTAACAATTACATATTCCAATAGTAAGTACCAGAGGTTGTTGTACTTTCAAGCAACTTTGTCAAGTATTCTTACAAAAGAGTTTTACTCATCTTAATAGTGGCATCAATTTTAAATTGAACTCAACTTGTTGTCTTTTTTTTTTTTTTTTTTTTTTTTTTTTTTGAATAGAGATCTAATCTTTTAATTATCTATGGCTTGCACTGAATATAACCTATAAATTTCCGAGCGTCCTAGATAACTACCTGGACGCTATTTAACCTATTGGCCTAAGCATCTTACACTGCTTTTGACAAAAGTAGTATGCCATTTACTGTATCCAAAAAAAAAAATCATTATCGACTTCAAATGCCTGAAACTATTGAGGATCCTTTTTCATTTCCATTGAATTAGCTTCCTACATAAAAAACGCGCATGTATTATGATATCCTTCCTTAGTTAGTCTGTTGATTAGATATTTGGACAATACTTCACGAATTTGATTGTCTTTTTTTTTTTTTTTTTTCATCCTAAAAAAAAAAACTTCCTTCACTGTTATTACAACGACCTAGTCAACAATTCCTTGATTGGCTGCTCTCTCTTCCACCTCACCAAATGTGTTGTCGCTATACCACTTTTTTTTTCCTATCTTTAATCCTAAAGGAGGGTATTTTTTTTTGTTTTTTAGCTTTTTTTTACTTATTTTCATTGATGAATTAGCTTGGGCAATTTTTTTAATACAATTTATATCTTAAACATTTATTACATTTTACAAGTAATAGTTTAATTATTCACATAAAATGCTGCTGACACAATTGTTGTTACAAATAAACAAAAAAAAAAAAAGGAACTAATAAACATCATATACACATGAAAACTATCTTGGAATCAATTTTATTTTTATACATTTATACAAATATGCATATACATATATATATATATAAAATGCTAAATTCTCTTTTATTTCTTTTTTCTTCTTTCAAATTTTACTATATTTTAAATGAATACCACGGCTACAAAGTCTAATAATAATCATAGAATCTTTAATACAATTCCTTCAACAGAGAATAATTGTAATAATAGGCCAAGGCTTTATTCGATTCGTAGTTCTGATATGTATCGATTTCCAACTTCAGGGAACAATATAACGCTCGCTACTAGCAAAAAAAATTCAAAATTAACGATTGAACCTGTTACTTTTAATAATGTGACAGAAGGGGATTATTTCAGTCTTAATAACAAGAATAAGAATAATAGTAGTGGCCATAGATCGCAGGTTTGAAGTATAAGCAATAATCGAATGACTTCCTCCATACTTATTTTAAAATCTAATTGTAAGGATATAAAGAAAAGCAATGTATGTTATAAATACATAAATAATCCCAAAAAGAAAAGAAGGGATTATCCAACAACTATTTCAACTCCCACAGAGCTTTTTGCAAAGAACCTTTATGAAGCTGTATTAGACATAGATGGTATTATTGTTGAATGAAGAGAGAGAGAGAGAGAGGGAATTTGTCTTGTATTAATATCTCTTTCATAGATTCATATGATTGTGGATATGTTTATAATACAAATGAGAGTCCATCATTTTCTTTAATAATATTAAAAGAGGATTCGACAATGTCATTAGGTAATATAGTATAGCTTATTTCTATAACAATTCATTTATATCTATCTATCTGTAGAGAAGTTAAATAAGAGTATATATTATAAAAGACCTGTATTAAGGTCAACTGTTTCTGAGCTATTGCCTTCAAGAAATGATAGCTATTTTTATAACAATAATACAAGTTCTATATCCAATCAGTTCCATTATCAGCGACAAGAACCATTTCAATCAAGTGATGACGATCATGAACATTCACCTTTACTATTTTATAATAAAACTACTATAAAGAAAAGGAAGAATAGAAACAAGTTAAAATATATCACAAGAAACCCAATATATCATCATTACATTATTAATTGTATTCTCTTTCTTTCTCTTTCTCTCTCTTTCTCTATCTTTATATATATATATATATATATATAATAGATGGATTATTACTATTCTGAGCTTATTTGTTACTTTTACCATTGTCTATTTCACGTTTTTAATCTTCCCTCTAAGGTCAATTGAAGTGATTTCTTTTGGAAATGTTCTAAGCACTCAGAAACAATTATTTTTAAATATTTTTGTTCAAGCAAGGTAAAAAAAAAAAAAAAAAAAAAAAAAAAAAAAAAAAAAAAAAAAAAAAAAAAAAAAATTACAACTAAATAAAAACTCGTACATTACAATAATCTGTATTAAATAGAAATAGAAATGGATTTAAAGTTCAAATATCACATGGTTCTATTGATCTATTCGCTACAAGTCATTATGTACCTACTACTAGCGATGATATAAAACAAGGCAAGCATATACATATACATATACATATATACATGTGTGTGTGCTTATATTTCCTTCTTTCTTTTGTTTATTAATATATTAGTAGAATTCCTCGGTACTATTGAAACCTTAGAAGTTCCTCTTATATTCGAACCTTCTTCGACATTCTTTTATTTTAACTCATCATCAAAAAAAAGTATTGCAACTAGTCAAATTCAACTTAAATATCCAGGTAAAACAAAAGCAGGAGATATAGATGGAAATGAAAGATGGTATTAAAGCATTAAAGAAGAATACATGTCATTTTTTTTGGCTTAATAATGATTATCATAGGTCATCATTAATTCGATATCCTTATGAATTAACAATTCGAGGCGTCCTGAAATATCAATTATTTCCTGTTATTGGAACACAAGTTTATTCCGTAAGAATCTGTAAAATGATGCAGGTAGATCCAGCCACTGGGATTGTAAGGAAAATAGCATCTGATAAAGAAAACTCTATTTGCAATGAAAGATGATAAAGCTATATATCCTTTTATTTTTAAATAAATTATAAATTCTCTCTTTTTACACATACATAAAAATAGGATGTTTTATACTATAAATCATTTTAAATCAATCGACCTGTCCTTCTGATTGTTTTAAATAAAGCAACTGAACTTATGAATGCAATAAAAATATCGGAACTACCTACTTCTTGAAGGGCCTTTAATGTATATACTTGTTGATTGGATTTCCAGTAGGCCTGTAAATGTGTCCAGCTTTGTCCAATGGCTGACAATGTTAAGACGAATAAAGCCGATCTTTCAGAGGACTGACGTCTATCCTTTAATGCTAACATACCCAGGACTCCTAAAGCAAGATGAAAGACGCCTTGTGTTCTAAATGCATCTATGGCAATGGACGTTGTTTGATTGATTTGATGTTTTAATACATTAGAGTGATTAGGTGTAGGTGGGATAGTCAAGTAACGCACTACTGTCTTCCATGGTCTTGCTAGTAGAGCTCTAGCAGCTACAATATGATAAACAATATTAATCAACAAGGGCAGGTTATTATCTCTGAATATGAATTTTAATGTCGCTATTAAAAAGTATCGTGTATGACCCTTTATTAAGGCCCAATTAGATGGTGGTCTAATGTCAAGTTCTGGAAGAATAGGGAAAGGTAGTTGCTGTTGTTGTTGTTGTTGTGGTGGTGGTGATGTCCATGATTTCTTAACTTCTTGTGATGGTATTGGGAGTGATTCATCCAAGGAATCTGAATCTTCTTCCTTTGAATTTAAATCAAAAATACTTGATTGTCCTCCTGGTATTATCGAGGCATCTGACATGTCCAATGTGTTTGTAGTTGCCTTCTTGTTCGTGCTCATTAATAAATAAAAATAAAATAAAGTAGGAAATAATAATAATATAATAATAATAATAATAATAAAAGTGGTTGTGGGAATGATATATGTCATATTTTTCACATGCAAAATATGACAGCATAAATGGTAACTTTTTTTTTGTCATAATATTTATCTATATAACTACACAATCATTTTCTTATAGCAGGGAAAGTAAGCTTATAATATAATTCAATGCATTCTTTTAATAGTTACTTAGTTGCTGAACCTTTGAGATTTAAGCATTTTTTTCTTCTTCTATCGATTGTTGAAAATGTGAAGTAAGTTTACTCTGTTTGTGAATATCTAATAGGACGTAGAGAATCGAACGTTTTGTGTCTATGTTATCCATAATTGTACAACAAGTAAACGATAATAATAATACCAGTCTCTGGAAACGATACTTGATCATTTTATAACATGTTTTTTTTTTTTTTTTTTTTTTTTTTTTTTTTTTTTTTTTTTTTTTTTTTTTTTTTTTTTTTTTTTTTTTTTTTTTTTTTTTACATTAGAATAGTTATTTGATTAGAATTGATGTTATTAAAATAAAATAGAGACCTTAAAGTATGATAATGAAACAATATAAGCATCAAATAAACTATTCTAAATAAGAATTAAAAAAAAAAATGTATAGATAATACGCAAATAGAGCTTACTTATAGAACATTAGTCATCATATGTAAACTACAACCTCACACAGCACTTCAATCTATTCGATGTGTACACAATAATAGACCAAAAAAAAAAAAAAGGAAAATAACATAAGGGAGAGTAGATCCAATAATAACAATTATTATTTTAAAGTATTAACTCACTTGAGGTATACCATTGAATGAGAAATATTGCTGTTAATCTTATGAATAGTTATATCTTGAGACTATTTAACTTTTTTTTTTTTTTAATTTTGATCTATACATGCAATGATAAACATTGCTTTTAAGGAGAAGTCTATTACACCTATGTTGGAGTCTGAATTGGTAACAAGTATAAAGTCCATGGACAAAAAGAAGTTTTTGATTTTGTCGCACATTTTACCCTAATAAAGTATAGAAATGGAGAAAGTTTACAAACAATTTCGAGAAAATATATTAAAATTTGATGAAGAACAAATAATTCTTCTCGAGGGTTAATAAAATAGCAAACACGCACTTTTGTTAAAAGAAGATAATTATAATAAAAGTGGTAGTGTAGTTGTTTATTCAGACGTAAAAATGCAATATGAAAACTACCTTTTTCTTTTCTGTTTTATTTTTTATCATATAAATGTACGACAGACAAAATAAAGAAAAAAATTAGAATTTCTTTCCTTATAATGAACTTGTCAAATCGAAAAGCTTCATCTTTCTGCCGTACAATCCACTTTAACCGTCTCGAAGAAAAAAAAAAATCAGTTAAAAAGGAAATATTTCTTCCGAAGAAGAAAAACAGATTGTTTCAAAAATTGTGTCAATTCATTCTGAATTCAGTAGTTTTGTTGAATCTAAATGAGTATGAAAATTGTGGGTTTAATTTTACAAGTAGGCGATTGAGACGGCGGCTTAAAGAAGTCAACAAGAAAGAAAGAAAAAAAAAAAAAAAAAAAAAAAAAAAGAGAGAGAGAGAGAGAATAAGTGACCAAAACATTTAATACTACTACGCTATTAACTGTTTAGAAGAAGACATAATATTAACAATAGCACTGTAACTTTTGATATACTATGGAATAATGAAGTAAGTAATTAGTGTTATTCTTTATAACACACGTCAAATATAAAATTATATAAAATTTTATTATGCATATATAACAGACTTATTGTATGCAGTATTATCATAGTAATAAATTGATAAATTATATGGCAACGTATTTGATTAAATTAAACTATTTATTTTAATATCATTCAACACATAAAATAGTATACAGCTTGAAACTGCATATTTGATTCTATATGATACAATAAATTATTGACACCATTACACACTAGTAGTAATGGGAATACGTAGGGTATTAAAGTTATGCTAAATTTGTTTATCTAGTAGTAAAGTGTACTATTTAGTAATAATCTATTGCAGTAAAGGACATAAAGGTCTTTACTTCATCTACAGAAACAGCATTGTTCTCTCATCTTTTTGATTTAGATTAACTTCTATGTCTATTACGTCAAAGTATATTTTTTCCTCTTGAAAGAAAATCAAAGTAAGGTAAACTATTGCTGTATGTATTTCCTACTATTCATTTGTTGAATGACATAATATCAACTTACTAAAGCAATCCATATATCCCTTTATACACTAATAATACTCTAAGCGTTAAATGTGACTTCAAGCTCAAGTCTTTCTTATTTTGAATGTATATAATAAAATTAGATTGCTTTAACTAAAGAAGAGGACTTGTATGATGAATGATAATATATGGTATATGATAACATCCTAATAGAGTTTCTTTATTTATGATAGTATTCTTTTTAAATGGAATTTACACTAGTATCTAAACGTATGACTAACAACTAGTGTACATAATTAAGCTGTATATGGTAACATCATTTTGAAAATATGCTATATAAATAAATACATTTGTATATATTTTTTTTCTTACTATCATGTGTGTGGGAAAGAAAATGAGTCACTGCTGCTATTTATTCAAAAAAAAAAAAAAAAAATAATTGCTTCCTTTTTAAACATATAAAAATTACAAAATGGTTAAAATTGTAAACCGTAATTACTCTAAACGATCAGAGCCTGAAGGAGGCTTCAAGTCTTTTGAAGCATTTTATCCTTTTTATTTAGGCGAACATTGTAATAAAATAAATCGAAGATTACATATTCTAGGTAATATACAATTACATACAAACAGCAAATCCTTATATGTATTATACATATATGTATACATTTATGTATTTTTAATTCAGGCACAACAATCACACATATTCTTGCACTTTTATCCATTAAATATAAGAATCCTAAATTTCTTTTATTCGGAATTGCTCAAGGTATTAATAGAGTGTAAATATATCTATCTGTATATATAATCAACTGATTTTATTGATGTATTTGCTAGCTTATATTTTCGCTTGGTTTGGGCACTTTATCTTTGAAAAAAAGTAAAGTTCTTCTTTTTTTTTTTATTACTGAGCATAATTGTTAATTTTTAATTTGTACAAATTTGTATATTTATATTTTTTTTTTTAAAAAAAAGTAAGCCAGCGACATTTAGATACCCTATTTGGTCTTTTCTTGGTGATTTGAAAATGTGGCATGAAGTAATGATTAGAAAGCGAGAATTTTAATAAATAATTAAACTTTCATTTTAAGCAAACATTCAAGTATAGAAGAAGCTGTAGGCCTCTTTAAAGGATCATTTGATAATCCAAGCTTTAAGAGTTGAAAAAACATTTCATATCTTTTATGAATATGATCAGAGGAAAATGATACTTCCCCTGTTGAACGGTTGCGCTTTAGGATTTGACGATAAAACTCTGCATCACTTAAATCAGCCGTTAACAATTCAGCAACAATTAACATTGCCATAAAAATATCAGAAGCTTTTGAAAATTTATGTGAACGTAACATTTCTGGTGAAGCTACGTTCTTTGTCCAAGAAACACCTTCTTGATCCAAGTCAATTTCATCATTTCCACTCTTGAATTCAATACATGATCTATATTAAAAAAAATAATAATTCATGATTTAGAATACTTTTGGTGTGTGTAATACATATTGTACATTACCCAAAATCAGTCAGCCAACCTGCCCCAGAGGCATCAATCTTTATATATTTACAAAAAAGTTAAATTTAATATTTATATTATATTTGAATATATGCTATTACCAAAAAGTTTTCAAGCTTAAGATCAACAATACCAATACCAAGTGCATGTGCATCTGTTAAAGCCGAGAATAAACAAATTGAAGCCTGTAATACTTCTTGAGGCTGAAAAGTATAAACTAAAAAAAAAAAAAAAAAAAAAAAAAAAAAAAAAAAAAATCATTTGAATTCTGATATAAATGTAGCTAGTATGTGATTACCTCGTTTATCTAAATAATTCCTTGCATCTCCATTCGGAACATATCTTTGAATAATATATAAATTTTTAGCTTTATTCTTTTTATAAGAGGCAATATCGTATTTTAAGTTCTCTTCTACTTTATGTCGCTTACAATAGATCCATCCAAAATATTGATTTACATATCTACATACCGATAGTTTTGCAGCGAACTCAAGTTCACGTTTTGCTTGAATCTCAAATGGTTCTCGACGTGT
This sequence comes from Cokeromyces recurvatus, assembly GCF_025118155.1. Classification (NCBI taxonomy): domain Eukaryota; kingdom Fungi; phylum Mucoromycota; class Mucoromycetes; order Mucorales; family Mucoraceae; genus Cokeromyces; species Cokeromyces recurvatus. The sequence goes on along the minus strand of NW_026251424.1, from coordinate 84,306 downwards.
TCTAGCACGCTTTGTTTTGCAAGCTACCAAGAGTTCACGATATTTCCCTAGTCTGACAATACCCATTTGCCCTTCTCCAAGAATTATATCTGATATTAAGAGATCATCTGGGTATATTTCACCTAATTGTGATGATAATAATAATTTTGATCTTTCTTTTTCTACTTTCTCTCCTGGTATTAATAGTAAAGATTCAATAGAGGATTTGCACTTTGAGCCTTCTATATTCTCTGCTTTCTGACATTCAGTTAGTATAGCATTTGTTTTTTTATTTTGTGATACGCTATTTGTAGTAGTAATAGATGTTGTCTCTAATTGGTCATCTTTATTGATATTTGTATCCAACATCACTTTTTGAAATTTACGTCTAGTATTATAAGCTGCAGTAGGATCGATTTGAGGTATAATATTTATTTTACTTATTTCCAAATATTCATTATTTATTGAATCTAGTAATAACAATGAATAAGTCAAATCATATGTGTAACACATAAGGAGACCTATTTTTATTTTATTACCATCTGATAATTCGTCTTCTTCGTCGTCGTCGTCGTCTTCTTCTTCCTTGTTAAATAGAAAAATTGAAGAAGGTAAATTTTCTTTATACTCTTGTTTTATCTGTTTGTTACATTGTTTTTTATTATAAATCTCTTTTTTTAAAATCTTGATACGCTCATGTTTACGACTATTATTGACTATGATATTTTGACTAGGAGCATGTTCAAAATGATCTAAATGACGACTTGTCAAAGGCTTTTGAATCTTGTTTGAAATTAATAGATCTCGATTAATGGTTATTGTTGCTTCACAATTACTGCACACTATAGATGACAGTTCTTCTTTATTTACCATTCTTTCGTTATGACTTCTCAACTTCATTGTTTATAATTGTTATGTTGTCAGAAGAAGTAATGTCAATAAAAGCAAGACTTTTTTTTTTTGCAGTAACTTTTTTTTTTTTTTTTTTTTTTTTTTTTTTTTTTTTTTTTTTTTTTTAACATTAAACAGTAGAATTCTAAATTCCGATAATAAGGAGAAGAAGTACAACAACAGTACGATTAAAATATGTTTTTTTTATGGCCAGGTGGGCACAGTGTATTTTTCATCTGCGATATTGCTCGAGCTAGTTCGAGTAGTGTATATAAGAAAGAAAAGACCTCTTAAGAGACAAGAGTACTACAACAGTACGATTAAATGATAAATTTATTAAAAAAAAAGTGGTCATAATGAGCACAATAGTTTAAATAACTATATTGCCCGAACCAGTTCGCGAAGTTAAGAGTTAAAAAAAAGAACCTCCTAAGAGTCAAGAGGGAAAATGAAAAAAGTATTGAAGAATAAATAAAAAATAATAAGGGAGGAAAGTAAAACGAAAGAAAGATAGATAGAAAGGAAAAAAAATATTCAGAAACAAGACAGAAACACTAGTATTTTTATCATATGCAACCATTTCACCAAACTAGCACCTATACCAGTTATAGGGTGGAGGAAGATCTTCATCATGGGAAATATGATCCAATTCATGTAGGATCAAACAAATGTCAGGCCAACGTACAGACCAGGAAGAGATAGATGGAACCCTTTTTTTTTGGTTTTTTCAGGGGTAATAAATTTAGTAAGAAAGAAATAGAGTCTTTAATGGACCTGGGCATTTGTAGACGACGGTGTATGTGCAGACATTCGGTAGCATGGACACGAGAAAGATGAACTGCAGAATGGAAAGGACAGGATAGGGACGAGTTTTTCCACAAGGGAACCAACTAAGACGCCAGCGGAGTATCTGATTACGCTCCATACGTGTCATTGGGAGCCATAAAATAGGATCAATGACCAAGGTTGGATGATAAAGTAGAGACCGTTTGGGCATTTGGGCTATTACAGAGAGTGTCATGACTTTCTTGTAGAAATTTTTGTGTTAGCGATTTAAAAACACGACGATCCAATGTATCTAGTACAGATTCACATTTTTTTTTGCCAAAGAGGGTTAGGGACTAATTTACACCATTGTGAGCGGCTTGCAGATGTTTGTAAATGAGGCAATAGTTTTTGTATCAAGGTATCATCAGATTAGTTGTAGTGTTCTGCTTATGTATTTGGCTTGTAGTATTATTGATCTATCTTTCATTGAAGGTTGGTTGTTCATATGTAACATCACGTTAGTCGAAGATGTTCGAGATCCGCCATACAATTTACATACACATTCATTTTGACCCTATTCAAGTTGCTTTATATGAGATTGATTCGAGTCACAGATCGCTAATCCATATTCCATTTGTGAACGTACCATTTGTACATAGAAACATGTTATGATTGTAGTCGTATTTACAACTAAGTTAATAGAAATAAACCATCATTTATTTAAATAATAAAGAGACTATTCAAATAAAACTAGTGTATTGTACTTCACAGCATAATATTCATTCTATATTCAGTTTTAATAATAGTCATTGTTAAAAATAATTATATACATTGCATTATGTAATAATAAGAATTCAATAGGTTTATGACTGTTATATTCAATTACATAATTATTTATACAAGTCATATATATTATATATACATCTATAATATTAAATATTGTTATATCATAATATCTCAGAGGATGATAATGATAGTCGTTTATAAATAATGGTGTTGTTATAGCGAGAATATTCACTGTGAATTAATATCAACGCGTTGCTTACCCCAGAAATAATGACTGGGTATATTTTTAGTAACAGTAACAGCTCAGGGAGAATAAAGATAAAAATATATTTTATTGTATGCAGAATTATTCGGAGACAAAATTTGTGCTTAAAGGCTTTGTAATGGCAGCATTCACTTATCTAAATCACACTTACCTTGCAAAACATGTAAATAGCCCTTGTCATTTTTCCATATTATTTTCTTCTTGTACAATATTTATATTATTTTTTTCTTCAATAAACTATACCGAGTTTTCACAGACTTGTCTTTTCTTTTTTCTCTTCCCTTATCTTTTGATCTCAAAACAGCACCTCTTAATGATGATCACTAATGTAACCTATATAACACACCTCTACCTCGTGAACCCTCTTTTGCATACTTAGGCATTCATATAAAAGCTGGTGGTTCTATTGATACTGCTGCTCTTAGTAAACAAAACACGGCTAAAGCGCGATCTTCAATGAACCAGATAGCAGTTCTCGGTGTCAACTCAAAAGGTTTTTGCCGTCTCCTTTCAGTTCGTTTTTATGTCCAGATGATCAGATCACAACTGGAATACGGCCTTGCCATCGCTGTTCTCAACGATTCTCACCTTAAGCAACTAGAAGCCTGCCAAAATGAATGTTTTCGTCGCATATTTGGCGCCTCCCTGCGATCCTCTACTAAAGTGAAGCTTCACATGACCCACCAACCGTCGATGATGAACCGATCCATAATACTCCAGACAAAATACCTAGTACAATCCATGAATTTACCTGTTGATACTCTGCTCTCCAAATTACTACTCCACTTGGAGACGTCTGCAAATCACATCACAATGGTACAAGCTAACCAAGAACTCTTTATGGAGAGAATGCACCCGCAATTTGGATGACCTTACCAAAAGCAAGTTTAAGCGGCTACAACACGACTTTCTACAACAATACCATGACAAACTTTGCACTGGCCCAAATACTAAACTGCTTGCCATCTGTCGTCAAACAGTGGCACTAGATCCTCTTTCTTTCTTGCTGAATCTTTTGCCTACTAAAAAACCATCAACAACACGTGTTGCTGTTCCTTGGATGGTCCGATGGCCAACGATTTGTACAATACTGCATGAGATGGATTATATATTCCATGGAAAACTCCCTCCTGACCCTTCTACTGATACTGGTGCTTCTCTCATGAATTGGTTGCTCAACTAACAGTGTTCATACTCCTGCCCAATTGCTGAATTTTTCCTTTTTTTTTTTTTTTTTTTTTTTTTTTTTTTTTTTTTTTTACTACTATTAACTTTTATACTTTTTTCATTTTCCCTCTTGTCTTTTAAGAGGTCTTTTCTTTCTTATATACACTACTCGAACAGGCTCGGGCAATATCGCAGATGAAAAATGCATTGTGCCCACCTGGCCATAAAAAACAAATAAAATTCATATTGTATCCTTTTTTTTTTTTTCTTCTTCGAGAAATATATTTTTATTCAATTCAACTTGTAAAAGTTAAATTCTTCACTCAGATTAAATTAGTTATAGTAGTGCTTGCCCTTCTTGAAAAGGAAACAAGAGGAGAGGTACGATCGTATATATTTTATACATATATATAAAAAAAAAAGACGACTTTTTTATAATTACACCATTCATGAAAAAATGTATATTTATCCCCGCCGAACTTAATATGTATAAAAATATATTAATAAATATGTATATAAATATATTTTTTTAGAAAAAAAAAATGAATACCCTTCCTTCACTCTTTTTTATTGTTTTATATTCTTGGTTTTGGTCAGTTTATGCAATGGCACAACAAGGGAATGAGTCTCCAAAGAGTGAAACAAAGGAACGCGATATTGTACGTGGCCTTGTAAAGAAAATTAAGGGACTTGAAAAAGAAAAGGAAACGTTAATGAAACAATTAAAAGATGCAAAGCTTACAGAAGAGGACTCACAACAACAAAAACTAATAGCATCTCTAAAAAATCAAATAGAAGAGCTTTTATTAGAAAAGGAAGAATCCAAGAAAAGTCTAGTTCACATTATGAATACTGCAGATGAAGCTGAACAAAACTTAAAACTTCAGCTACAAGAATTACAAGTACAAAAAGCAGAATACGATGCCAATTTAAAAAATCAACAAAACTTGAAGGAAAAAATTGAAGAACTCTTGACTGAAAAGTCGAGTTTAGAGGATCAATTACGACAGATATCAGAATCAAATAAAGCAGAGCTTCAGGAACATGTGAAAGTGGTGGATACAATACAGAATAAATTAGAGGTTGAATTAAACGAAAAACAAAGGCTTCAATCTCAATTAAATGAAATGTCAGAGACAATCCAATCGCTAAAAGCTGAACTAACTACAAATCAACAAGATAGTGTCACAGAGAGACAACAACGTGAAGCCTTGGAAGAAAAGTTAAAATTAGCAAATCAGTTTGAAAAAAGTCATGAAGAAAAGCTAAAGGAATACGATGCCAAGCTTAAAAAGGCAAATGAAGATTTAAACCTTTTAAAAGAATCACACAAAAAGGAATTAGAGGCTAAACTGAATGACATGACCAAAGTAAATAAAGAATACGAGGAAAAGCTCAAGGACGAGATGAACAAGAAAACTGCATTGGAGTCTAAACTGAATGAAGCAAATAAAAAATTGGATACTTTACATAAACAATCATCTGAAAATACAAATAAAGTAAAGACAGGCATTGAAAATAAATTAAGGGATAAAATTAAGCAAAATGTTAATTTGGAAAGAAAGCTGAAAAGCTTGGAATCTACACATGAATCTACATTAAAGGAAAATAAAGCTCTTTTGAAAGAAAAGGATTCATTAATAGCTCAACTTGAGTCTACAATGGATGATACAAAATTAAAGAATTTAGAGATTCAAATGACTACAACCAAAACTGAATTAGAGCAGGCAAAAGAAAAGGAAAAGGAAACAATGATTGAATTAGATAGACTTCAAAGTGAAAAAGAAAAATTAGAAAATCAATTAGCTAATGTGGAGTCATCTTTAAAATCCGAAAATGAAATGGCAGTTAAACGGTTAGAGGAACTTTGTACAAGTTTAAATAAAGAAAAAGAAGAAGCTTTAAGAAAACTTGAAGAGCAAGATAAGGAAAAAGAAGAGGCTTTATTAAAACTTAAAGAGCAAGGTATTCATAGTAATGATGAAACAAAAGAATTAAAGAAAACATACGAACAACAGTTGATGAAAGAAAAACGCAAATTTGAAAAAGAATTAGAACGTTCTAAAAATCAGATCAAGTCACTCAACACAAAATTAGAAAAAGCAAAAGCTGATAAAGAAAGTACGCAAGATGAATTACTAAAGACCCAAGATAAGCTTAAGACTATTAATGACAAGTTGTCAACAGTCAATAATGATCATGAAGCTATGCAAAATGAGCTTAACAAGTCTCAAGAAGAATTAAAAGCGGTGACTGAGCAGTTAAAAGCTTTAAACCAAGATAAAGAATCTCTACAGAATGAGAAAATCAAGTTACAGGAAGATATTAAAACTATGAATGATAAGATGGAAGCTTTAGAACATGATAAAGAACCTCTACAAAAAGAACTAACGAATGTTCAAGAAGAGCTTGATACTGTTAATAACAAATTAAAAGAATTGACTACTACTACAGAACTAGCTACTACTAAGTTGCAAACAGAATTAGAAGAATCTAAAAAAGCATTGAAAGAATCCGAAACTCTTCTTGAATATGCTACTACTGAACAAAATAAATTACGAAAAGAAAAGGAAGAGATATCTAATGAATTAACTAAACTTAAAGAAGAAAACCATCTTTCCAAAGAAAACCAAAAAACTTTGGAAAATGAAAAGCTAAAATTAGAAAATCAACTTTCAGAAGCTGAAGCTAATCTCGAACATACATTTACCAAGATAAAAGATAACGAAGACATAGCAAAGAAACTTAGCGAAGCTGAAACCAAATTGAAAACTATGAATATGAAACTGAATGATACAAATGAGGCATTAAAGGTAGCTAAGGATATGCTAAATGAACGAGACCAAGAATTAGCTACTGCTCGTAAATCACTTGAAAATATGGATGAGATTGAAGAAAAGTCTAAAAAATACATTGCTGTACTTAATAAGACTAAAAAGCAAATTTCAAAATTAGAAAAGGAAAAAACAGATGCCATTAAAGAAACTGAATCTATCAAAGAACAACGAAGTCATTTACAACAAGAATTAGAGTCTGTGAAATCTCAATTGACGAGAACTCAACAAGAAACAGAAAGTGCAGTTAAAGTAGAAAACAACCTGAAATCAGAAATATCACGCCTTAATACCAAATTGCAATCTGTGGAATCTGAAATTAATATTCTACAGAAGGAACGTAAAGAAGCTATTGATGAAAAGGATAGAATATTTGACGAACTTCAGATTAAGCAAGCAGAGTTTGAGAGTTCACAAAGTAATGCAGAGAATTTACAACATAGATTAAAAGAAACAGAACATTTAGTAGAAGAAGCTAATGAAAAGATAGCTGCTTTAGAGGAATCTCAATTGATGGTCGAAGAAGCAAAGCGTGCTTCTACTGAAAGACAGAAACAATGGGATGATCAAAAACAACGTTTAGAAGATGATTTGCGACAAAAGATAGAAGAAATTGAGGAACTTAAAACACTTGTGAAGACCAAAGATGAATCTGCCAACACTTTGACAAATCAAACTAAATCGCTTGAGAAGACGATTGAACAGCTTCAATCAGAAAATGAAACCAAAAATGAAAGAATGAAAGATTTAGATAATGAAAAGAAGACGCTGCTAGAGAAAATTAGCGAAATAGAGCAAGAACTATCAAATAAAGTCCAGGAACTAAATATAAATCATGATCTAGAGGTAAACTAACATGTTATAATCTCTGCTTATTTATCTTATTTATACATGTATATAATATTAGACCCAATTAAAAGAGGCTAATGAAAAGATTAATTCCCTAAAAGACAGTCAAAGTAAAGAGTTTGAAGACTTGAAGGCGAGAGAAGGATATTTAAAGACATTGAATAAGGTACATACCTAAATTCAAATATAATATATTTGGACCTTCTTGTAACAAAGTATGTCTTTTTTTTTTCTATTAGACTTTAAAAGAAGAAATCAGAAAATTATCTCGAAATCAACAACAACAGCAGCCATCACAATTATACAATTCACCTCAATCAAATCATGTCTCTTTAGAAACACGTGCAAAATCACCCACATTTTCGACAAGATCACCACTGACACATAATTCTCAAACAGAGTCAGTTCACTCATCAAGGGCCTCTATTTCATCGACCAGCGGCATCTCTATTAAAGATGAAGAAGAAATTAATCTTGAATATCTTCGAAATGTTATTATCAAGTTTTTAGAATACAAATCAACTAGAGCACAACTTATTCCTGTACTTACTATGATGCTTAAATTCACGCCTGAAGAAATTAGAAAGCTTCAACAACTTATTTAATTCTTTTTCATTCATATATGCATAGTTAATTTTGTATCTAAAAAAAAAGTAAACTACAATAAAGCTATTCTTATTTTATTTTTTAATCTGATCAATTCCTTTATTACTATACAATTCTCTCATATTGGAGTAATTTATGAATAATAAACTTTACGAATTTTTGATGAAAAATTTATTATCTCCATCATTTCTCTATCTCTTTATTTTTTTTGTTCATGAAAGATGCAGTATATTCAAAGAAAAAAACACCCCCAAGCCAATTCCTTTTTTTCTTCTTCTTAATGATAATTGAGCAAAGTCCCATTATACAGTTAAATTTCTTTCATATGTATCTACAGAGAATGTATCTTTAAATTCAGAATTGTATGAATGAAGTGTACTACCTTCTTGCTATAATTAGAAAGCCGAAATAAAGTTAAAGACTTCGTGATACCATTCATTAAAATAAAATTATCTGGGGTTAATAAGGTTTTATATACTTTTTCTAAACTGAGTCTTCCCTCCCCCCCAGATTATTTGAGGTGAGTAATATAAAGTTTATTCAATTATATGATTACACTAAATTTCATTGGTATATCAAATCCAATACTAATCAAGTTTTATGTAACATCACGTTGTCGCCTTTTTAATGTCAACTAATTATTATAGAGATGGTAAAATAACATAGTATGAATGCCTTCTCTTCTTCTAAAGACTACTACTATTATTTGAGTAATGTTGCTGATCCAAGTACTAACTAGTTTTAGAAGACATACTATGAAATCATTTTGTGTCTCATCAAATTCTAAGCTTATAGTAGACAAATCAAATTATTTTATATAATACAGTATAGTTAGTTAGTAATAGAATTACTCATTCTAATCCTATTTTTTAATTTAATAATTGGTGGCCTGTAATAATAAGCTACTATTGATAAGCACATATGTTCCCATAAGAAAAAAAAACTAGTATATATTTATTTACATTGTAAAAAATAAAATAATAAAAAAAAAGGAATAGAATTATAATACAGAAAATAGTGTACATGTATCATATATATTATTGCTTATGATTATTAGGTAATGTAGTGATTCCAAAGCTCTTCTCAGAAACAGAACAAGCATCATGAACAACAACATGAACATTTTCATTATGCTGAATTTGCTCAGATTTATTATCATTAAGCGCGATATCTTCAGAGACACCATCCATTTGACGTTCCCGACGTTCTTTCTCTACTTGAAGCGTGCGACGTCTTTCAATTTCTTCTTCTCTCCATTCTGTACTACGAAAGGAGCCTTCAATACGTGCCATGACACAACAACCTAAACAGTTACCAAAGACATTAATTGAAGTACGTGCCATATCCATGATAGCGTCAACACCCATGATCATAGGAATAGCTTCATTAGGTAATCCATACTGGGTTACAGTAGCGGCCAAGATAACTAAGGAAGCACGAGGAATAGCTGCAACACCTTTAGATGATAACATCAATGTACCCATGATAGAAAGTTGAGTACCAATTGGAAGATTTATATCACCAGCCTGTGCAGCAAAGATACTAGCGAGAGCGAGGTATAATGTTGTTCCATCCAAATTAAATGAATAACCACATGGAATAACGAAGGCTACTAAAGAACTAGGACAACCAAATTTTCTCATACTTTCCATAGCTCTTGGTAAAGCCGATTCACTAGAGGCAGAACTAAAAGCGATTAACCAAGCTGGCAAAGCTGCTTTAAAAAAGCCTATTATAGGGACACGTACAACGAACATGACAGGGACCAGGATGATGGCGACAAAGATAGCAAGTGATGCGTATAATGAACCGATTAATTTACCAAGATTAGCAAGAATTTCAATACCATTTTTACCGATAGCTGCTGCTAATGCTGCACCAATACCGATAGGAGCATCTTTTTTTATTATTATTATTGTTAATTATTTATTTATGTATTCAATTTTCAAATTTTATAATTACTTACAATTCATGACTAATCCAACAAATCTAAACATAATTAAAGATAAAGAACTATTGATTCGAAGCATAAAGTCTTTTGATGTCTTATCTGCTTGCATCATTGCACATGAAAACATAGCAGCACAAAATACAACACCCAAGATTTCATTTTTTAAAGCAGCAACGAAAAAGTTTTCAGGAATAATCATTTCTAATTCACCGTACCAAGTAATATGTGAGCCTTTTTCAGCTAAACTAGCTACTTCACTTGTATCACCAAATAAAGTAACACCTTTTCCAGGTTTAATGAGATTTGCCATAATTAAACCAACAGCTAAAGCAAATGTAGTAACAATTTCGAAATACTTGTTTACCAAAAAAAAAAAATAGGTGTATATGAATATTACAAATGTAATAATTTTTGTCATTTTAATTTACTACTTACAATAATAGTTTTAACAGCTAATCTTCCTACTTTACCAACATCATCGCCATGACCAGCAATACCGACAACTAAGGTACTAAAGATAAGGGGGGTTTCTATAATTTTAATCATACGAATAAAAGCATCACCCAGGGGTTTCAATTGAACAGCACCTTCTGGTGCAAAATGACCAATCAAGATTCCAACAACCATACTAGTGATGATCCAAAATGTCAAATTAGTTCGAGAAGCGAACCAATTCCAGATAAACATAAATGGCTTTATTAATAAATTATTCCAAACATAGAAAATAGATCGACTTATTTTCTGAATAACAGGAGGATAACTCTTGGTTTCTTCTACTGGTGGCAACTCATATAGATCATATTCTTCTTCTTGCTTTTCAGTTGATTTAAATTTATTACGCAAGTTTTTTAACATATAAAGATTTTAAATTAAAATTCCACTTTTACTTTAAAAACAAAACAAAACAAAAAAAAGTAAACAGAATTTGTATCTTATTTATACTTTTTTTTATTTATTTCCTCGTTTTTTTTTTAAAAAAAAAATACTTATTTGTATATACATGGTGACAGATCATAAAAAAAAAAAAAGTCTATGTACTCTCACTTTTTGTATTTTGATTTAATCGGAGATTGTAATTGCTATCATTTTACCATTTCGAAATGCATTATTATTAAATCACAATAAAAAGGAATAAAGCATTTATGACTTTGTGCTTTAATAAATCAAAAGAAAAAAAATAAATTAAAACGATACAATTGTACTTCTCTTTACTAAAACCTTATAATTTTTTCTTAATTCTGTATCTACATGGTACATAAAAGAAGGAAAAAGAGAGAATAAACAAAGATCAAAGATACAGCATCGGAATACAAAAAGAACCTTATCTTTTCGTACCTTTAAATTCCAGTATCGTGTATCACATAGTTACCAATGATTTTTATTTACCAAAAATTGAAATATATTCAAGTCCGATCAAATCTTTCCATTTTAACTTGTTTGTCAATTTTCCCATGGTTCAAACCATAAAATATACAAATGCGTATTATTCACAGTTCAATCAACATAATATATAATGAATGAATAAACGTGAACAAGAAAGAGAGAGAGAGAGGTAGAGAGAGCCGATATACTATTAAGTCAACTAAAGACATATATACGTGTATATAACAAGAAACTATAATTAGAAATGATCTTAGATAAGCAGTTTGAACAGAATTAAAAAAAAAAAAAAAGAAAATCTATAGTTTAATCTAGTTGAAGGAGAAGTGAAATGAACTTGAAACATAGAATATATAATATTAACAAAAATAGCTTATTATTTTTATAATAAGAAGCAATATATGTATATCTAAAGTAAATAAATAAATAATAAAAGAAGATCCTTGTGACGTATACTAGACGTGTATAGTAATATTTTATTCAGTGAAACAATTACATTTGATTTTATAGAATGCTAGGAATTATTCTTTTAAGCATACATATCAATCATTGTAATACACATGCAAAAATACAGAAAAAAAAAATAGACACTAATAATTATGTTCTAACACTGATTATTAGTACAATCTGTATGAAGTGTCTTTTCTTTTCTTTTTTTTTTTTTTGCGAAAATATATAGCAACACAGTGAAATAGACTAACGATTATTGTATGTAACAATATTGATGTTAATTCAAATAACTCTTTTATTTGCATCATAAAAAAAAACTACAGTGTTCTCAACATTTGGAACTGTAAGAACTATTGATGTCAAATTTTATATAAGTCTTATAATTTAATTAATAATAATATATAAAGCTCTATTATCTAAGGTTTATAATTCATTGTAAGTCAGTTACCTGATTAAGAACTTTAAAGAAGATCAACAACTCTATTGAAGTCTTTCATTCTGTAATATATGTAGGCTAATGAAAGTTATGTGTAATCAAGTCAAAATAGTGCAAGATTGATCTGAATAAGATACTGCATACAGATAGAAGGTAAGAAATTAAGCTTGGGCTTGTTCAAATAATTCAGCGCATAGAAACCAATTACTTGGGGATCATTCTGCATTTAAACTATTATAATTCAAACCTTTTTTTTTATATATATATTTATATATATCAGTTTTAGAGTTTATAACTTTGCCAGGAAATTGACAGCTGTATGTAACATGAAACTTTACATTGTCGCTAAACGAACAAAAAATCAAAATAAAACAAAACTAATTCAATTACTTTATTATACGCTTTAAAATATATGATTTTTTTGAAGCACTTCATTGAGCTGTTATAGAATTAGATAAAGGGCGTAAATCATAACGTAATTGCTGATACAATTATTTTTTTTCTATGACAATGAATACTCTAGGAATAAGGCAAGGCGTGATAATCAGTTTTACTAATTCGTACTTCACGTCTTTCTATCAACATACGTATGCTAATAACAGTAACTTTTCAGATGATTTTATTAACAATTGATTACATATATTCAAGATTATTACTTATAACTGAAGTCATCTTAACGTATGCGTATACATGTATATATATATACATGATTATGTATGAAGTTAAATAGTGTTAATTTATACCATAGCCTATTAAATAGTAAACACGTTTTTTTTATCGTTTGAAATAAGGTTAAATTGGAAGCTCTTTTGATCTATATAATTATTAATTAAAGACTTAGAAGGACTATTTTGTATTTAATGGTTATTTTGAAATACTAAATACAACGTAACCTTCAATCTAAAATTCAAAGTTACAGTGAAGAATATGTATTATATATAAAAATAAGTAATATTGCCAAATGATTTGTACCAATTTGGCGCAGAAAGAATGAATTTTATGTATGCCTTCTCTTAGTATATTGATAACATGTCATTTATACCATTCTCTTCGAACCCAGTTACTTATATTATTATAAAGATTTGCTTTGATTGCTGTCATAATTAGCTCAAAGACTCCCCTCCTCCTCTCCCACTCATAAATAGTATCTTTTTTTTATTTTTGATCCAAAAAAAAAAAAAAAAAATAGTAGCAACCACCACTCTGTTCCTTGATGATTCAACTCAAGCAAGTAAAATACTATCCCCATTTATTAGTGTTTCCTAAAAAAGATCAAATAAATAAAAATCATATTTAAACGTATTACAGGTATCCATGTACCTGTAGCGGTCAAAAATATTATCCAGTTTACGATATTCAAAAGATAACACAAGGGTAAGGGATTTCCGAGCATTACATTAAAGTTTGATGTATAATGATGACCTTTCCTTTGAGGTTTCACTTCAAAAAAAAAGTGAAATATATGGAAGGCCCTTCATCATAACTGCATCATATTAATATGTTCTTTTTCATTCTTTTTTCACACACTCAAGCGATAATTATAAAGTTTTTTTTTTTTTTTTTTTTTTTTTTTTTTTTTTTTTGTGTAAAGACAATTCTATTATTCTTATAATTCTGGAGAAAAATGCTGCAATTCAAACCATATTTTATTTATTTATTTTGGAAAACTAGTTAATCAAACTCTATAGACTGTAATTTTAAAATATTAGTAATTTCCCTTCTATTATCTAGCCATTGCTTAAAAGTCGCTGCTTTATCCATGCCATCATCACAAATGGCTTCTCCTTCTTCTTCATGATTTCCCTCATTGCTATTCATTTGTTTTTCTAATTTTGAGAATGCTAGTTGTTCTAACAGATAATTAGCAAATACAATCAAATAAAAGTATCGGATCAAATAATTCAAAGCGACTTCTCTAATAGCTTTATATTGTTTCGATTTCCGATCTTCAATAGCGTCCATTCGTAATTTATAGTCATAAATAGCCTTTCGAAGATTTTGCATGTGATCGCACATGTTGATTGCTTTATCTGTTAGACATTTTGCAAGCTTACCATAGGTTAATACGCTGATAAGTTGAAGAATGATTTTAAACTCTCCATTATGATAACTTTCTTCCATTGATTCTTCATTTTCACTATTATATGTAAGACTTTTTTCATCATTAAGTTTATTAAGCGAGTCAAATACAATAATGCCCGATTCATTGACAAGCAAATTCTCATTGTTCATCACCATTGCGGTTAAACAAGCTGTAACCATACCCGTAGTTGTACGACCTCGGCTATAAATCAAAACAAATAATAAGAAAAAAATTAGAAAAGCTTTACATAAGAACACAAAATAGAATACCCCATCTGGCAATTGTATAAGACATCAACTCCAGTATTTGCATTCTTTGTTCTACGAATTAATTGATCAAACACATCAGGAATAGGCGCTTGTTCATCCGTACTATTGGAATTTATGTTAATCATTTTTCTGTCAAAAAAAAAATACTTACATTGGAATTCTAAGATAATCAACTTGATAGCCTTCATCTATAATAGATTGAAAAGTTTCTTTGGGTGTTTCAATATCCTCTCTATTGATTGTCTCCCACATACCCTACAATAAAAAAGGTTAAACAAGATTTTTTTTTTTTTAAAAAGAAAAAAAAACTTTGTTAATATACTTACCATCAATTTATATTCTCCTTTGTCATTAGGTTTTTCATCATGTAACAATAAACGGCCTTCGTATTCTTTCCATTCATTAAGTGCATCGAGTTTCATACGGTCTTCCATCAACTCAACTCGTTCAGTTATAATACCAGTTGATTCCAAATTTTTCAAAGGCTCTTGGAATAAACGAAGAACATAAGGTTGTTTATTTACATAGAGTACAGGCTCTTCTCTTAGACATGTCCAAAGTACCTTTCTTTTACCACCAGGACCAGCATTCATTGATTTAAGAACAGCCCTAATCGCATCCTTTGAAGGCATTGCGCAACCACAAATATAAGGAGGCGTTAACTGCTCATCATCACTTCTTTCCAGATCAGCAGCTAAACCACTCACATCAGCCGCTTTGTTGGGTTCTTTTACTGATGATTTGACATCTTTCACTGGGACACGTCTAAAGTTATAAGCACCCTCAATCTTTTCCTTTAAACTCATCTTCTGACATCCAGGAAAAGCATCATGTTTCATAATTGTTTGTTGAGCTAATACTTGGCCATGACGTTTAGCCACAACACTCATGATTTCACTCGAAAGAGCTACACCATCACCAATTGATTTTTCAACAGGAACAATAAGACCTTCATTAAGATCGTTGAATTCAGCTAATAAGGTACCAATTTCTGAATGCCTGTTTAGCCAAGACTCGAATGTTTCTGTATCAGACATCGATTCAGGTGATGTTGACTCTAAATAGGCCTCAAAGCATAAAAGAACAAAATAACGATGTAATGCAGCAATGCCACGTTTGATATGAACTTTCTTTTTGGCCTCATCATTTTCATTTTCAAACTTGATATGTTCTGATTCAATCATCTCACGTAAGTTAAGAAAAGCACCACAAGTATCAATAACATCGTCAACAAGATGCTTAACTTCTAGCCCATTCTTAATTACACGTAATAAGCTGTTTATAATTTGATAATTCAAATATTTGCATTTATTGCGATAGCTATTATCACGACACGTATGACTAGTAGGTTTAATCCAGCGAGTGACAAGTGTGGCGATAATGGTGCCCAAAGTAGATCTTCCTAAACCCACTTGACAATTCCTATTAAATAAAAAAAAAGTAAATTAGTATCTATTATACTCTTTACTTTAATATATATACATATATATATATATATATCCTATAATTACATAATCAATGCCGTTTTGGACAAGTCAGTACTTGTAACAAGATTACGAATATCATCAAAATCACACCACTCGGGAGCCTTTTCTGCTGTAATAGGGACTCTATGATAATCAAGTATATTTTTGTAGTTTTTTTTAGAAATGGCTTCCGAAAAATCGCTACTACTATAACCACTATCAAATTCCTCAGCAACTTCCGCAGCTACAGATTCCATCACTTCGCGTACTGTCATCACGTCATTCACATCAACGTCTTCCCAAGCAGCTAAAACATTTCCATCATTGTCTTCACCATGCAATAAGATACGACCGTCATAATTATTAATTTCACGAAGGACATCTTGTTTCAACCGATCTTCTAATTGTTCTAAACGTGATCCCGTAATACCTTTGTAGACCTTTATGTTACGAAGCGTAAAGTAACGATCACGAAGGACATAAGGGATACCATTGATATAGATGATAGGCTCTTCACGAAGATTAATCCATTGTATCTTTTCATTCTTGGGTTGATCTGTCAGTAATCGACGAAGTACAGTTCGAAGGCCGTCCACAGTTGGCTGAGCAATACCATAGATATGTGTATGCTTTATACGTCTAAAGTTAGATCCACCTTCTACAAAGAAAACATGATGTCGTTGAGGTCGTTTCATTGTGTTGGCACAATCATCTTCTTCTGTATTTACATCCCCAGGTGTAGGATACTTTTGCAGCTGATTATACTCTTCAACATCAAGTTGGCTTGCTGCACTCCAGAAATCAATTTTTAGGATTGTTTGTGAAGTAAGTACAAGACCTGTGCGTGACTATGAATGTATGTTATAGTTAAGGTGATTATGTCTTCTGTTTTTTTTTTATTTTTTTATTTTTTATTTTTTTATACCTTCAAAATAAATTCTTCTAGCTCTGGTGCAATAGATCCAAGTTGACTGCCTACTCCTGTCATTTCAAACATGCCAGGACCAAATCCAAGTGCGTGGTGACGATAATGTGAGTCAAGAGAGGCACTGTAAATACTAGTATGTGACAAACGATGCAAGTCTTCCACGGGTCTAAATAAATAAAGCTTGGGACTCTTGCGTCGTATCGTTTGTAACATTGTAAAAATTTCAGTTCTTGATTTTAACCAATCCGAAAATTTAGTATTAAAGTTTGTATCTGGAGACTCATTGATATAAGCAGCAAAACATAATAAAGAATAATATCGTTGAAGTCCAGCAGCAGCTTTAAATATATAGCTATTCTTTGATTCATGACCTGAAGATTGTTGCGTTGTTTGCTTAATACGATTCATTAAAATATCTTCCCGAAGATTAATAACGGCATCAGCTACAATACAAATTATATTCATTACTACACTATCATTGATTTATATTCTTTTTTTTTCTTTTAACTTTACATTTATCAATTATTTCATCTAACATTTTTTTGCTAAAATCACCGCTATCTAATACAGCAGTAAGTGATGTAATCACATTGTAGTTACCCATAATAGCTTCCTTTAGATTTTCAATTAGACTTCCTCGTTCGAGTGCCCATTCAATAGCTGATCTAGGTGACATCTTTGAATTTAACCCTAAATAAAAAATGAGCAACTTGTACAAGTATATATCCCCCTCTTACTTTTTTTTTATTACTTACCCTGTTCTAAGATGTAAACTAATCGTAACAAAGCATGATTTTGAAATTGAATAGTGTCTACTTCTTCCCAGCCTTTTACTAAATCTGAGGTCAAAGCTTTTAAGGATGATACTTTACTAGAAGTATTTACACTTGACATGTCTGTATAATTGTAACCAGAAATTGGAAAAGGATCAGGAGCATTTAATTCAAGTAATTGTGTACGTCTAATAATTTGAGCAATCACAATACCAACAGTAGCTTTTTATCATTAATATTTTGTTTATATCAATTTAGAGCCTTTTTATATGTATACATGTATATAAATATATATTTTACAATTGTTCTACTTACTTCTTACTACACCCATACCACAATTGAATATCAACGGGTCGGTAGGCTTTAATGACTTGATAATACGTACATATTCATCAAAGTAATTATCTTCTGGAGCTTGTTCAGGACAAATGGGTATACGAAAGTATTTCAACCTATAATTAAGTTTCTGGAACTCCTCGAACACTATATAAATTTGATCAATTTACTATTTTTTTTTTGGGGGGGGAAGAAATTGTATTACATTCTTTAGGAGTTTGAACTTGGTCAGCGGCAATAAAGCATGGAACAATGGTACCATCAGCTTAAAAAAGGAAAAAAAAAATAGAAAAAAAAAATTAAAATAATGAATAGACATTTGTTAAAAAAAAATAGGTTTACCAAGTTCTTGATGAACAAGAATAAGGCCTCCCATCGTCTTTGCCTCTTTAATAACATCCTGCTTTAATCTTTCTTCTAATTTTTCGAGGCGACTTGTATTAATGCCCAAAAATGCAGCCATATTTTGTAATGGATCGGCATAATTACGTAAAACATAAGGGTTTCCATTCAAATAGACTATAATAACATGATTATTAATAAATATTCATTACAGAAAAAAAAAAAAGGAAGAATAAACTTACTTAATGGTTCTTCACGTGTTAAAAACCTAATTATTATGCTGTTAATATTTATTTCTTTTTCTTTCCTTATTTATTCTTTATTTACCAAGTACATGAAGCTTTTACATTACTATTTGGATGACAGTTTAATAGTGCGAGTACAGTAGACAAACCAATGGTCTATAGCGAATTAAAAGGAATTATTAGTGTTTAGAGTCAATATCATTCAGCATGAATATAGAACTTTACAGTAGGTTGTGCTACACCGTAAACATCAAGTTCTGCTATACGAAAATTAGGTGCACCCTGAAGATGAAAATCTAGTTTGGTATTCATGCCTATGAATAAAGTAAAGATTCGACTACAGTTATTTATATAGAATTTATGTAAATGAAAAAAAGAAAAGAAAAGAAACCTTTTTCAAAATGATCCATTTTTAATATTGTATTTCTAGTCAAGACGCTTCCATGACGAGTGCGCATTAAGTTTTTAACGATGTTTAATAAATAACGTGGGTCTTGAGATTCAACAGCTTGAGTTAAAGGTGTTGAAGGCCTTGATTCGTCTACAGGAGGTGTATTTGAACGAGAAACAGGTAAAGAAGAAAACACCAAATTATGTCGTAAAGTATCTTTACTAAAAAAAAATAAAAGATAATAAATATCATTTGATAGCTTTTTTTTTTTTTTGTTTTTTAACGAAAAAATATATCAAATTTTACAGTCGAGAAGGTACGAAACGACTTTGCTTAATTACTTGGTCCTCTTGTGATAATTTTCTTTTTAATGAACGTAGAGGCGAGTCTTCATCCTGTTGTAGTGAAGGATTGGATTCAGTTAAATTAAACTGGTTATCTTCTTTTGGAGATAAATCTGACATTTGTTGGATAGAAGAAAATAAAAGGAAAAGAAAAGGAAAAAAATAAATAAATATAATTAAAAATAAACCATTATTTTAATCGTTATCATGTACATCATTATTATTCGCGCATTTTCAAAATAGAATTAAGCAAATTTCCGACAAATATATTAACTAAAAGGGTTTAATAAGTCTGAGTCTCTATAAGAAATGAAGTCTCTTTAGATTACAACAACCAAGTGAAGTTGGTCAATGAGATGTATTTTCAGAAGAATAAGATGGACTATTTTTTATTACGTTGTTAATACCATTCATTTATAAGACTTTTTTAACCGTTTTAAGTGTCTAAATGGAGTAGACTTTTTTTTTATAATTCTAACGATATCTCTTTATTTTTGAAAAATTATTAATTCATTTAAAGGCAATTATAAGATTGATGTTTTAATTGATATATGCTTGAATAAAATTTATTATTGTTGCATTTTACACAAATAAAGATGCTTAGTTTTATTTTTTTATTTTTCAAGTGTAGTGGAATTTACTATAATCCTTGTTTACATTAAATATTCTGTAATAGAGAGATAGAGAGAGAAAAAAAAGCAGGTCACAATTACTTACAGAATGTAACCTATTTTCTTATTTCTGTTTTGTTTGTTTGTTTGTTTATTTATCATTTCATTTGATTGAATGTTCAATGACTTCTAATCAGACTGTATCTGTCACAAAATTATATAAAAAGTTAAAAAAAGTTGGAAAAGGTGCTTATGGTTCAGTTTATATGGGGTATTCAAAAACTTTTTTTTTTTGTCATTCAAATAAACATTAATGCTAAATTGTTTAAATTAAATAGAATAAATACACAGACGAATAAAGTAATTGCTATAAAGATATTAAATTTGGATACTGAAGAAGATGATGTAGATGACATTCAACGGGAAATTTCATTACTATCTCAATTAACACATGCCCGTTCTCAAAATATTACACCTTATTATGGATGTTTTTTAAATGGTACAAAATTATGGATTATTATGGATTATGCTGCTGGTGGAAGTGTTCGAACTATAGTAAATACTCTTTTTTTTTTTTTTTTTTTTTTTTTGTGAGAATTATTAAAAACTATATATTTTTATATAGATAAAGTCAGGAAATATTGAAGAGAAATACATTGCAGTTATTACTCGAGAAATTTTATTAGCTCTATCCTATCTGCATAAAAATCAAATTATTCACAGAGATATTAAAGGTACATAAACTTGGTTTTTAACTAAATAATAATGATAATAAAAACTCTAACTGTTATCATATAGCGGCAAATATTCTTTTAACAGCTGAAGGAAATGTACAACTATGTGATTTTGGCGTAGCAGCAGCCAATTCATTTCGAAGACAAACATTTGTTGGCACTCCGTAAAGAATCTATTTTATTTTATTTATTTTTTTTTTCTATAGTAAGAAACTAGTAGTATTAATCATAAAATAGATACTGGATGGCTCCTGAGGTTATTAGGGAAGGTGCCTCATATGATTATAAGGTAACATATGGAACACATTCATATAAAATCCACGTAAACAAACTCACGTTTTTTTTTTTCGTAAAGGCTGACATTTGGTCTTTGGGTATTACAGTTTATGAAATGGCTATGGGTAATCCACCTTTAGCTAATGTAGATCCTATGAGAGCTATTTCTATTATACCAAAATCACCACCACCAAGATTACCAGATACATTTTCAATTGCTATTCGTGAATTTGTGGATTCTTGTTTATCAGAACATCCTAATGATGTAAGATCAGACTCAATATGATTGAAAAACTTAATATTAACTTGATTCATATTAGAGATTAAATGCAGACGAATTATTAAAATCAAGATTTATTAAAAGCGTAAGTAAGGTGCCTAGATCGATCTTAAGAAACCTTATTGCGCGTTATGAAAAATGGAAAAAATCAGATGATGCATCAAAACGTAGCAGTATAATATCGAATGATATAAGTGACAGGTAAAACAATAAATATATTGCATACATCGTCATCTAAATTAAATAAACGAAATATGTAGTGATTTAGAGAATGACGTATTGGCTAATTTTGATAATATGAGTGAAGATGGATGGGAATTTGATGTAAATTTATACTATTATCTTTTTTTCCAAATAGTGTGGTGTATTTAATCATATTCTCTAATTATTGTTAGACAATTAAAAATAATGAACAAAAAACAATTAAGCAAAAAAATGTAGAAAGGAAAGAACCTTCAAAAAATGAAGCAGCTATAGATTCAGGAGTATCAACGCCAACTTATACCCGAAATTTAGAAACACTACCACTTGCTCGTATGTTTATGAATACAGAGCAAAAGTCACTTGAATTGCTAACTATACCCAATAATAATATAAACCATTCGCCAACGAAATACATGAATGAAAACAGATTACCTTCGCCGAATCCTTTTATGGAGAATAATACCAAAAGCAACTCTCTACCTGTAACACCGCTTACAACTAATCATATACACAGTCAACTTGATGATTCCATTTCTAAACAAAATATTAAAAAAAAAACAGCAAAGGACATTCCAAACGTGGATACTTCATCAAATCATAATACAGCTAAATTAGTGCCTGAAGCAACGTCACCACGACATTTAATGAATTCTCCAGTTCCAAAGCTGGTGCCTATGACACTTTCTGGATCACTAGAGGGCGGAAAGCCAATGATACGAGCTAGGTCCCATTCAGTACAACGACCCACGAATGACTATGAAAAGGGTCGTTTAAATTCTGCTCCAATGATAGTCTCTTTATCAGAAACAGATCAGTTAGTTCCTAATTGCAAAAGCTCTTCTGTTAACGTACCTTCTCCTTTAGCAAGAAGAGCACGATCTGCAACCACTTTAAGGCCTTCAGAAGAAGAAAATGGATCATTTAAAATATTAGTGAATAGCAAGCAACCGAAATATCTAACACAAGATGAATCTCAACGACAAAACAGTAATGACTCAAATATAAAGGTAATTTAATCTATCCATATAAACATATACAAGTATTCATAATTCTTGAACTATTTAGACATCCAATCTAAAGAATATCCCGTCTTTAAAATCAGTTGTATCTGAAGCAGAAATATACAAGCAAAAATTAGAACATGAAAATCAACAGAAAATGAATATACCTGTTGTTCAACCTCTTTCTTTAGACACTATTCACTCACAACAGCAATTTTATGATTCAGTTTGGAATGCTTTAAATGATTTACAATGCTGGTTAGATGCAATGGAAAATGGCTTGTTGCAATTAAATCATGATAATGTCCTATAATCAAATGTAGTAATAAAATCTATAAGTATATATTTTTATTTTTGTATAAATATCGATTCACCTTGAGTTGGTACATTCTTATATTTAATTCTGTAAATTATGTAGACGTTGATCTATACGTAGTAAATAATCAGAGGTGAATTATAATATATGTATATAAAATGATATCATTTGGATTTACAGGCTGATATAAGTATATCGATTTTATGTAAATATATTATTCAAAATCATATAATAATAACCAACGCGATGAATATTATTATATAAGCAATTAGCAATAGTATTAAGTAAAATAAACTGATATACAAATATTTGCAAACATGCCCTTTCATTGATTTGCTGCTATCTATTTTCTTTTTTTTTTTTTTTTTTTTTTTTTTTTTGTTAATAGATTAATCGTTTTGAAATTCAACTGTTCTATAATGCAAATACAAAAAAAAAAGTATGTTCAAGTATATGTATAATCCTAGATTATCATCTTACTGTACCTTTACTGATGATACTTTAATGCTTATGAGTGATACTACTATATTATTGCCAGCACATCTATTATTAGTATAAACAAAGATATACATATATGTATATGTGTGTGGATAATACAAGAAGATATAAAAAAAAAGAGAGAGAAAATGAAAGAGAGAGAGAGAGATGGATGGAGGGAAGAAATGAATAAATACGTAGAAATATAATTATATTTATTTACAAATTAAAGATGAATATTACTGCTGTGAAAACGAGCTAAATGGTTAAAATATTTAGCTTCAATTTCATCGTCCAAGTCATATTCATCTTCATTTTCATCTTCATTCTTTACAAGATTGTTTCTTAAGAGGACATTAGCAAAAAGACCAGTCGAGTAATTTGGTATTCTGATGGCTTGAATATTAGATTGTATTGTAGGCATACTACCAAAGTATGGACCATGTTCTTGCCAGCGTTCATTTCTATCAATGAATCCAAAATAAGTATTGGATAGACATTCCTGAGGCAGAATACGACTGGTTTTAATTTTAACTTGATAATCCAGCTTGTCAGTTTCAATACTCTCAGCATCATTATCATAATCAAAGTTCCAGAAACTTGTCATGCTACCAATTAAAGATGAGTCATTTTCACTTGTTTCTTCTGATTTTTGTTGTTGTTGTTGTTGTTGTTGTTGTTGTGAGCACAAGTTTTCAAAGAATCGAAGTTTATTCTTAAAGTCCTCATTAGGATAGTGGACTAATAGTGCAGAAGATGAAGGAATTACAAAATCAACAGCAGCAGCAATAGGAGCAGCAACTTGAAAAACGGAGCAACTTTTAGCAACAGTGACTATAGTAGTTGATATTGGATCAATTGCTATGCCTTCAGAAAAGCTAATACGTTGCATAAAGCGACTAGCAGCTGAATCGTTGTTCTCTTCATCTTGGTTAACTTCATTTTTCTCTTCAGGAGGAGCCACCTCAGTCTTCTCAGGATAAGCAGTTTTATTCTTCTTAGCTTGAATAACTTCATTCATATTATTACCTTTTTCTAAATCAATGTTTGATTGTTGGTCAAAATTATCATCCTTGAGATTGGTATTATTGCAATTTTTTTCAATATCATCATTGATAAAATGGTCTTTGTTTTCCTTATTAAAGTGTTTTCTATGACGAACAGTTCGTACCAAAAAGAAGAGACCAACAGAGATAGTTCCAAGAACTAAAAGACTGCTCATACAAATAATAACCAAATTAGCTGAACCAAGTCCCATGTCATTATCATTTTCAGTTGCTAAGGAATGCTCAGTTTGTTCCTCCTGAATAACTGGGTCTTCAATAAGGCTAACAACAACACGATCAACATGATCATTAGTAATATCATTAGTAATATCAGTAGTATCAGTAATAGCAGTAGCAGTAATAGCAGTCTCAGTAGTAGCAGTAATAGCAGTAGTAGCAACTTCAGCAGGTAATGGAACTTCATAATTTCGATTGGCATTTATATGATTTTTATTATTAGACTTTTCGGCATTAATACGATAATTTCTAACTGGAGCATTTAAATCCGTAACAAAGGCATCATAGGAAACAGTAAAGGCACCAACAGTAGTAGTAGCAGTCGTAGTAGTTTTAATAGGGTGGAGAGAGGCATCACGAGAGTTTAAACCATGTTCAAAGCATTGAGCATCATTCTTATCACAATAGTTATTTACTTAAAATAAATAGTTATTATTAAATATGTAACATTAAAAAAAAAATCAGATCAGAACTTTTTATAGCTTTACCATAACCACTAGCAAGAACAGAATACAATGGTGTAAAAAATAAAAGGCAGAAAAAAATTGATTTGAACATAATTATTATATTTTATTAAAATAAGGTGAAAAAGAAATGAAAAGAAATGAAAAAATAATATGAGATACGTGTCTTCCTTTTATTTATTTCAACCAAGACTTAATACCAATGTTTTTATTAATTATAAAATATGTGCTTTGAATAACTTTATATTCTATTATCCAGCCATTATTGTTATTACGTAAAAAAAAAATGTTTACTAATGACATAAATTTTAATTTTTTCCTTAAAATATAAAGCAACGTGTATACTTTATTCTCGATTCCTATATCGTACACTGATTATTATCACGTTCAACATTCTTTAATCCATGTTAACGTTTATTAGATGGAATGAAAATTAGAAATAAACCAACTTTCGCATACCAATTCTATGGTATTTGAACTTTGAATTTAGAAGATTACAAATATTTTTTGGATGAAAAGAAAATGTAATTTGAGATATTTTATATTTTTAGTTTAGAAAAAAAAAATAAACGTAAAATTTAGGCAAATATGGAATATTAATTAGATGTAATATATATCACCTGGAATGATCATAATTCAATCTACAAGTAGAGAAAACTCGGTATTCGTTACGGGGATCTGTCTAAACTAATGTTAATATCGTCCTTGTTGAAATTCATTGGGCAGGCCATTTCCTTTCCAGACAGACATCGAATCTTTACTAGCATTCACATCTCTTTGCCACAGTATTTTACGATTTTCAGTTTAACAGATTATAATACTGTAGCCGGAGATATCTTTAATACTTGTAAATGAGTCTTGACAGTATTTATTACAAATACAGGAAGTTTTATATTCATCTAGAGTCAGTGCTATCAAACCGCTAGCAAGCTCTCATTTTATCTCAACATGTATCACAGCACACTAACCAGTAACACCACATCTATTGGTTTTGAGTTTGACTGAATCCTTGCCAAACATATTGCACTCATAAACTAAAAAGAGGAACCTTTGTTTGCTTGTGTTCAAACTTGACCATCTTCTACTGGTTTATTTTCGATACTGGTTTATGAAGTTTGTAGTACCCGCTATCTTTCTCTTTTCTCATCTGTTGCTTCTTCTTTGTCTTCTTTTTACTTTTACTTCCTTTGTATTTAAAAGCATCATGCAAGAGTATATCAACCATATTCTGCAGCTCTTTGTCGACCTTGGTAGATATGGAAGCGATCTCTAGCTGAAGAATGGTCATAAAAGTTAAAGAGAGGTAACATATTAACTTGAAGGTGATTGATGTAACTCAAACATACATCTTGATTTAATATCTTCAGCATTGGCATATTGGTCTCTAACGTTATTAATACTGTACTATGTTTAATTCTATACTTTGGCTTCCAATATCTTTCGTTAAACGTAATTGGCGCATTTGTTGGCGCCTTGGATGATTGTCAGGTAGTCATGCAACTTATTGTCCAAAGTACCCTATATTACTTTTGACAAAGCATCATGCTATCTATTATCTCTAAATACATTATCGACCTCAAAAGTCTAAAACTATCAAGGTTACGCTCTCATTTCTCTTGAATCAACTTCCTACAAAATAACCACTTACATAGTGTAGTATCCTTTCATGATTTGTCCGTTGACCAGTTATTTGTACAATCCTTCACGAACTTGATTACATTATTCATCACGAAAAATCCACCTTTACTACCATCACAACCAGGTCAAAAACTCTTTACTTGGCTACCATTTCACGTCTCCCAGTAATAGTGTCATAATTACACTATATTGATCTCACCTGGGCAATTTTGATATAATTAATCAATATCTTGTGCCCAATTTTAGGGGGTTTCTTTTTTTTTTAAAAAAAATCAAGTAGAAATTATTGTTCAACGTATGTACGTTTAATACCAACCCTCTCTACTAAGCATGGTGATAATTATAGTTAGTAGGTTATACGTTGAATAACTATCCAACTTCTGTTATATGAAATGGATCACCTCCTACATGAAAAAGAACCCGTTGCCACCCTTTACAACCTTAGGTTAAAGGCTCCTCGATTGGGTATATGCGCCTTCGACAATCATAAACTAATAGTTTCATTATTGAACCCATTCTGCTGTTTAGGCCTCCTTCCCCTTTTTTTTTCTTTCTCTCCCTTGAGCCTATTAAAAGTTTTTTCAATTCACTCACTTTATTTTAAAGAATCCTCTCCGGGCCATTTTGGTATATATAATTATTAATGTGCTTATTGGGTTTAAATTTTCTTAAATAAAATATCTATTTTAAATGTACTATTACTATATTCACTACATATCCTTCTTAATTTTACTTGTCTTTCTTACCCTTTCAATTTATCATTCTTACTATAAAGCAATAGCATAATTTAAAGAGAATGAATTTTGGACTTGAGCGAATACAAAAGTTATTAGATGCATTAGATCGACCTGATGAGCGTACAAAGATAATTCATGTAGCAGGAACAAATGGCAAAGGATCAGTGTGCGCTTACATCACTTCAGTACTTTTAACTTGTGGATATACAATAGGTCGTTTTAATTCACCTCATTTTATAGAGCCGCGTGATAGTATTAATGTAAATGGACATGCTGTAAGTCAGAAAACTTATGATGAAGCGATGACAAAAGTGACAGAAATAAATTTAGCGGGATCGATTGGAGCATCGTCATTTGAGATCCTTGTTGCAACAGCCTTTTACATCTTTGATAAGTCAAATCTCGATTTTGTTGTACTTGAGGTAGGACTTGGTGGGTTATTAGACGCCACTAATGTCATTCAACAACCAGTCATGACGATTATTACGTCTATTGGTTTAGATCATGCCAATATTCTTGGCCATACAATAGAAGAGATAGCGATAGCAAAAGCAGGTATTATGAAGCCAGGATATCCGGTCGTGATTGCACCACAGGATACACCAGCAGTAGTAGATACTTTAATTCATTATGCTAAGAAAATCTCTTCACCTTACAAGCTTGTACAACCAGCTGAGTTTATCTCGCCTCATGTTTGCAGACTTGAATTTGATGAGAGTTGCTATTACATTTATTCTATACAGCTATTAGGAGACTATCAACGAATGAACTCAGCAACGGCTGTAACTGCCTTAGACTGGATGTATCGAAAGCAAATAATAAAAATGAATCCAGAACAATTAGCGATTGGAATGAAAGAAACAAAATGGCCAGGCAGATTAGATTGGATATCAAAAGAAGATCATCTATTGCTTAAAACCGAGTTTGATTTAGATCGTATCTTAGTGGACGGAGCACATAACCCACCTGCTGCAATTGCATTGAGGGAATACATTGACAGTCTTGATGCAAATAGAGTCATTTGGATTATTGGGTGCACTAATGGCAAAGATATTGATGAGATGATGAAACAATTAATTAGAGAAACGGATATCATTTTTGCAGTTCCATTTACTCAGCCTGCTGGAATGCCATGGATACAAAGTACATTGCCAGTTAAAATCAAAGAAGCAGCTAAAGATAAGGCAAACTATATTGAATGCTTTAGTAAATTAGAAGATGCACTTCAAAAGGCAGGTTCTATTTGTGACAAAGATAATGTAGTGGTTTTATGTGGTTCACTCTATCTTGCTGCAGATCTCTACCGTCTTTTATTATGATTTATTTCCTAAAATAAAACTATACAATTCAATGATTTTTATTGGACGAGCAAAAATAGACTACAATAATACGCAAAATATTTATATGCCTATATATTTATATTTTTGTTTTTATATCTTTCTTTTTTTTTTTTTTTTTTTTTTTTTTTTTTTTTTTTTTCTCTCTCTCTCTCTCTCTTTATATATATATATGCATATATAGTTTATTAGATCCCATGCTATTATACCGAAGTTATGGTTTTATTAATAAACAATCACGACAATTCATTTGTTCTTTTTTACATACAGTCACATCAAAAAGATCAGTTACAGCCATTATACAACAACAACAAGAAAAGCCTCGTAACAATTTAAATGTCATTGACTTTTTTCATCCTTCACTATCACCTACATTGTTTCATTATACCCTTAATCTTGGTGTTTCAGGATATGCTAAAAGAGACAAACCTATAATAGAATCCATTGACCATAATATATATTCCAGTTTTCAAATTGGTGATGATGCTTATTTTAAACGTTCTGATGCATTAGGTGTTGCTGATGGAGTAGGTGGTTGGCGAGCTCATAAAGGTGAATATAAATATTATACATGAAGAAAAATAAATAAATAAATAAATAAAACACACTCAAGTTTATTATTATTATTGTTGTTGTTGTTATAGGCGCTAATCCAGCTCTGTATTCACGTAAACTAATGCATTATGCTCAACTAGAGCTAGACAGAATTAGAACCAATGTTAGACCACAACAACTTCAAGTAAATCCAGATCCAATTCAAGTTTTGGAAAGTGCTTATCATATGACAACTTTAGATGCACAAAATGAGGTATTCGGGAAAATAGAGGGGAGTGGGTTAAGTGAATTGATTTTATAACATAATAGGGATTTGTTGGGTCAACTACAGCTTGTATTGTTATTTTATATCAAGATGAACTTAGAATAGCTAATTTAGGTGATTGTGGTGTCTCTGTTATTCGACAAAATGATTATATTTTTCGATCTGAAGAACAGCAACACTCGTTTAATTACCCCTATCAGTTAGGCACAGCTTCTTTTGATTCTCCGATGGACGCTCAGGTAAAGCCAAAAAAAAAAAAAAAAAAAAAAAAAAAAAAAAAAAAGAAAAGGAACACATGCAAGAAAACAAGTCCAATAAAAGAAAGAAGGCTTAGGAAAATAATGAAAAAAAAAACCTCCCATTAATCCTATTTATAGCAATTTAACCTCAAGATAGAAGAAGGAGATATAATTATATTAGGATCAGATGGATTATTTGATAATCTTTATGACGATGAAATATTAGAAGAAGTACATAACTGCATCAAGGTTCAACAAGACAATAAAAGACAAGATATTATAATTGAGCCTCAGTTAATATCTGATGCATTAGCACATAGAGCCAAAATTGTAAGTGAAGATCCAGATAATCCTAGTTCACCTTTTCAAGTTAGAGCAATGCATGAAGGACTTTATTATCAAGTAAATAATAGAAAAGAGTATTCTATACTTTATTTTAATATTCATTTTATAGGGTGGAAAAGCAGATGATATTAGTGTTATTGTAGCAATTATTAAAAGAGATGAGAAAATACCAGAGCCTTCACCACCTCCACTACCATGAAAAAAAAAGGGGAATTCTAATTATACCTAAAATCTTGATATTTTTTATTTTTGCATGTTTATATATCCTCATATTTATTGTATATATTCGTATACACAAGGACATTCTTGTATATTTCATTTCTCTCATTTTCTTTCTGATATTACATACAATCGATTGACATACTTGAATAAAAAGAATTATTATTCTATCTTTTAAATTATATACTATTAAAGGGTATGAATAAAATACATGCAAGTTAATATTTACAAAGGGCAAAAGTAAAAAAAAAAAAAAAAAGGCAAAAAAAAAAACAAAAAAAAACATCTAATAAACAGTCTTCAAGTGTGATCTTCAAAATGAACGGTCTTTATCCTCATAACTTTTCCAGTCTAATCTCATGCCACTACAAAGATATCCCATTATTAATTAACCCCAAAGTTGTCGGTTTAAGTAGATATTACCTGTCATTCCAATACACAATGTCACTTTGCCAGTTCTTCTTATCTAATTCAGTAATGAATTTTTTATAATTTTCTCTAGTCCAATTCAAAGAATCTTCTAATGTGTACATATATCTTTCCCAGTCTTTCTCTTTAACTATTTCTGTTCGAGTTAATTGTTCATAAAACTTTAGCGAATGCAAAATTGACTTGATGACGTCATTTGATTCAGCATCTTGATGAAATAATATCCACATTGTATTTTTATGATAATTTAATAAGTAATTTTCATGCTAAAATAGTATAATTAATACATACATATAATATCTGTATTGAAATACTAACCTTTAATACTTTAACTATTTCTTGTACTTCACCAGAAGAAGCAAATGCCTTTTCTGCACTAGAACCCATTCTGATTTTTACTATATTATCTTTACTACTACCATAATACGAGGGCTTTATCCATTCACCAAATCCAGCTTCATGATCTTTTAATTGTTCATAATCAATTACTGATATTCCCCCTGAATCAATAAATTTACGACCTAATAAGGTTAATTTGGCCTGATTAAGGATTTCAAATTCAGCAGTATGAAGCATTTTACACGTTGTCCAGATATTGAGAGGTGATAAGATAGCAAATATACCAAATAGGAACATGGGTGAATGTGATATTGAAATGATACCAACGCCAGTTAACATACCTAATAGATGTGCAGTTGACATTTGCGCATCATCTTTAGCTACAATATCACCAATATTACCATTTGGCTTAATAAATATATAGATGTATACGTATATGTATAAATATAAATACATATGTTTAATACGATTATATAAACTTACAGAGAAATGCTTTGTAAACGTCATATGACTTGCAATCCAAATACTTTCATGTATTAATTCAAATGTGTTACCAGCTAATCAAAAATTAAACTTTTAGCGTACACATTTGTAAATGAACGGAAGAATAGAGTACCTGCAGCTAAAGGTAAAAACAATTTTGGACTCACAACAGAAGTACAAAGTTGCAAAAATGAGCCAACAGAGGATAAAAGCTCACATACCTTTCATAAATGTGATTCAATATTTTATAAGTGAAAATAAACATATGTATCCTCCTACTTACAAATTTCCATGTCTTTGGATGTGAATCAAATGAACTTGCATAGCGTTTAATAAAGAATAATTTACCAATTTCTCCAATACCGTCTTTCAACACCCTATTTTTTAGATATGTATGTATTGAATATCTTTTATATTGTATTCAGGTATAAATATCTGTCTATTACCATTGAATAGCTACTGCTCCTCCTGTCGCTTCTACTGCTCCTAAACCTAATGATGCTAACATAGCCTGTGAACATAATACTCCAATCTATCAAACGTATACATTTAATATCTATTCATATTTAGGTTTAGATATATTTCTAACTCTTTACAGCTGATCCAACATATGTTTCAAAAAAAAGCCATAGATGAAATTTTTTATAACAGTCATGAACAGATTCTGGATACCTAATTATTGCATTTGTTTACATTTTTTGCCTCCTTTTTTTTTTTGGCGAATAACTTACCCTACTGGAAGAAACATTTCTCTTAAATTTTGTTTTATTGAATGTAATACACTAAATCTATTTCGATTTGTTACAAGTTGATACCATTCCTTTTTCTTCTCTTTATCATTATCCTCGATAATAGGCTGAATCCATTCCCAGGACATGGGAGAAGTAGCAATAGGTGCAGCAACACGTCCCTTTGATACTGAGTTTGATTTTGTCTTTCCAATGGTCTGTAAACTGGTATAAATACGTTTCCTTCCATATACAAACTCTGTCAATATAGGTTCCTGTCGTTGCTCTTGCACTAATTTCGGTAATTCCTGATGAAATAATCGCTTTGTATTCTTTAGCAATGACGTCCTTTTGTTATGACAGAACAATCGCGTTAAAGATGGTCTCAATGGCTGATGGGTATAGATGTTGCTATGACTCCTCACAATGATTCGTGAAGAATGTATCATGATCCAAACTTTTACACAGTGTCAAAAAAAAAAAGTTGGGTAGACGTAAACCAATAGAAGGATAGTTAACGAGTTGAGAAAAGAAAGAAAGAAAGTCAAGTGTTGCTATTAGAGAAGAGTATAGTACTTAAGAAAGGGGGGCCCTTGTGACAATTTTTTTTTTTTTATTTTTATTTTTGCATGTATACATGTTATTTATTACGTTTAAACACAGTCTTTTTATTAGTATTACATAATAATTAAAATTCCATTGATCTAACAGCTTCATCTAAAATATATCATAGTATTAGCACTCAACTACTTTTAATAATAAATTATATTTACCTCTTTTACTCTTCTTTGTATTAATAATTATGTCCATAACAAATTTATCAAAATAATCGATATAAGGCTTAAGTGAAGTCTTTTTATAATCAGCCATCTTTTTATCAGGTGTTATATTTTTAGTCTGTTCTTTATACAGTGTTAATTCTCTTCTTAAAGACATTAAGGTAGGCACAGATAAAGGATCAAACTTTTCACATTCTTCAACTTTGATTGGTACACATACTCTTACTAATAATGAAATGAGTTATAGACGTCTTTTTACACAATCAGCTACTTACATGTCTTTGGATGAACACAGAATGGACTCTTTAATAAGTGATTTATAGCAGTACTAACTTTAATATCAAGTCGAGGATAACAGTATTGAAACATAATATCTCTCCATAAGTTTTCTCTTTTGAATCGTTTCTTTTTATCCGCCTTTTCAATAAGGTTGACTAATATATTCCATTTTTCTTTTGGAGATTTATTAGGATAATTTCTCCATGATTCATCTATCTTTTCCCTTACATCTGCATCAGGTATAATTTCTAATAACTTTTTCCAATTTTCTGGTTTATCCAAAATACCCATCTTTTGAAGTACAAGTGATTCAAAATGCTTTTCAACAATTTGATATGAACGTCTAACATAATATAAATATGCGTGTACATACGTGTATATTATATATTAGTTTAAATCATAGATAAAGCCTACCTTAATGAAGGATGTAAAGGAGCAAATAATTTGACTTTACGTGACATTTGTGCACCACCCTATAATCATTACAAAGGAATATTAAATATATATGTGAGTGAGTGAGTGTGTGTGTGTGTATACAGGCATTTATATACATATATACCGTATTTTACCTTAATTACATCTAAATAGTTTACAATTGCTTTTCTAGCATCATTATCAAGTTTGCGTGCTCGTTCATCACAGACCCAACAATGTACACCACGACGACCTGAATAGACCCACATAATATGCTTAAATCCAAAATCCTCTAGTAATAATAAATAGTATATACATGAATATATAAATTTATTCTCTATGCTAAATTGTTCATTTACCTCGAAGTGCTACATCGATTATCTTGATGGCAACTGTCATAAATTCCCAACATAAAAGACATACATCACCACCACTAAAATAAATATTTAGAGAATAGAATAGAATAGAATAGAACCAAAGAAAAAGAAAAGATCTTTTGTTTGTCATACCTGCAACATGTACGAATTTCATCATAATCGGTCATATCAATATCAAAAACTAATTCTTTTTCTAATGGTTTGAATGCCTTTTCGCTCACTGTTTTTCTATTTCTGGGCTATATTGTTTAATTAATTCACTAGTACAATTCACCTTCTATATCGTTAAGTCTTACTTTTACTGCGTAAACTGCACCTATATCAATCTTTGCTGGTTGTAATCTTTCTATTTCCTTTTTTAACTCTTCACTATTAGAAAATGATTGAAACCGAATATAAATGTCTGAAGGAAGTGTAAAACTGAATTCTCTATGTGTAAAGTTTTTTGTAGGTGCTAATAAAGATGAATGATTAGTAGCTTTACATATAAATTGTTTCCAGTTGTATATACTTGTATCATAATTAAGCCAATTGAAATATGATTTATAAGGGAAAAAAGAGTTGTAAAACATTCTATATAAAAAGATGGGATTGCTTAAATCAAATCTACATGTAGAATAGTAATTAGTACATGATATAGGTTTAATCGTTGCATGTGTTTTATTATGATTATTCTTACTCGTCCTGTTCTCGAAGTTGTTGTTCTAAATCAGGATTTATATCTGTCATTTGATCATCATCACTGAAAAAACTTTCTAGCATATCAATATCTTTTATTTCATTTCTTGCTATATCGAAAAAAAAGAGGGTTTATTTAGACTAACTATTAACTGACCAAGTTAATTATACCTTTTTCATGAATGTCGCTCATTTTTTGTATATATCAATATATTCAACAAGAACAACAAGTCAAATCGCGATATTTTTTTTTTTTAAAAAAAAAAAAAAAAAAAATAATTTTATTTACTTGACGTGTTTTATATTTCCGACATATTCACATACATACATAGTAATTTTATGATTACTTCCTTTGTAGTAGTAAAGACAAAAGGAAATATAATAGAGAGAATTTTACCTTTTAACATAGATTATATGATGGGCTCAGATTGAAGACATAAATGTTGTTGGAAAAGTACTTTATACTAACGTAGTATCTTTTGCTTAAGTTTTGCCTTTTTTTTTTTCTTTCTTTCTTTCTTGAATTAACATACGACGATAGCCTTATCAACTCGAGGATATAATATAAATACACGTATTCATGCTTTAAATATACAATACTTTTAACATCAAAACGAAAATATAAAGACAGGAAAAAAAAATTTTTTTAAACAAATAACAAATAGCACGTTATTCGGCTATTTGTTTATTTACATGTTTTTGGGTATAAATGGTATCATTAATTGTAACAAAATGTAAAAAAAAGGAAGAAAAATAGTATCGGTTCTTCCTTTTTTTTACATTTTTTGAATCGTTCTGTAAAAAAAAGAAAGCAAAGTCTAAGGAATGATGTTACTTTGCTTTCTTTTTTTTGTTCTTTGAAGCGATGTTTCGCCATCTATAATAATATGTTAATCATAATTGAAAATAGAAAAATAAACTAATTTAATTTGTTACTTACCAGAACGATTCATTAATTTACGCTTCGATGCACCTGCATTTAAAGGTGATCGAGCGTTTGGTGAGGCGGATGTAGATGATAAAGCTTGAAGGAGTGTATTTGCTTTTGTTGGTATCGGTAATTGGGACGAGGAGGTTGTTGCCCGTTTTGATGTTGTTCGTTGTGATGATTGTGGTGGTGGTGTTGGTTGGGATGGCGGTTGTTGTTGTTGTGATGATGCTGGTCGTGATGATGTTTGGTGTGATGAAGAGCCTGTTACAATTGTTGCTGCTTCAGTTATGGTTGCTGGCTGTGATGAATAGGTTTCTGTTGTGAGCATAGTAGACACTTCAGGTATGTCCGTAGACGCGTTAGAAAGTGGCTCAATTTCTGTTATGGAAATCACTTTATCAGCTATTAAGGAAGAAGAATAGAAAGATGTTACTTTAGAACGTACTGTTTTATCTTATTACGCGTATATTAAAAGAAAACTTACAATTATCTTTCATTTGTTGTATAAGTAAGTCCCAGCCAGTATTAGCAGCCTGCATTATTTGGTTCTTGAAGCTTTTCACTAAATTAACTGATTCTTTATATTTTTGTAAAACATCTTTCATTTTGTTAGACCATTGCACTTCTTGCATTTCAAATTGTCTTATTTTATGATTTTTGCTTTCTTGTTCCAAATGAAGACGATTTGTTTCTTTTTTAATTTCTTCAAGTTTTTCTTCGCTTATTTGAAGTTGAGCAGCTAATGCTTCTTTCTCCTGTCTTTCAGCAGCTAATGATTCTTCAGCAGCTTTGAGCTTTGCTTCCATTTGTTCTAAAGCATGAGAAGTTTCTTGCTTTACATAACGCTCTGCCTGTTGAAGTTCTTCATTTGTTATTTGTAGAGCTTTAATTGTGTCTTTCATTTCTTGCATCTCCATTCTAGTCGCGTCATATGCTTTTTTTGTTTGGTATACACCTGATTTTTCATAATTAACGCGAAGTTCCTCTTGAAGTTGCTCTATTGTTTTGACAAGCACATGAACGTGTCGTTCGTGGCTTATTGGACTATTTGCTTGAGGACGATTACATATGCCTTTAGCATGACTAGCATAGTCTAATGTACTACGAACTTCTTCTTGAGTTTGATTTGCAGGTGAAACAGTGGCAATAATACAAGTCTTCATCTGGCCTCCAAGGGAATCCTTCAATAAACGCGTTAATTTACTCTCACGATAGGGGATATGAGGGGTTTTATCAACGAGTCCGTTAATGACACGTCCTAAAGTCAACAAGCTACGATTAATAGAGGCTGCTTCACGAGCACGAAGGTTTTCAGATCCCGAGCTCTTACTATTCTCAGAGCCTGCTAAATCAACAAGGTTAAGTTTGCCTATTCTGAATGAATTACTTTCTTCACACTTCATATAAACTGTTATAGTAAATATAGAATGCGAACGGCTTAAAAGTACGTAATAATAATAATAAGAATAAGAAGAATAAGAAATAATAAGAATAATAAGAATAATAAGAATAAGAATAAGAAATAATAATAAGAAGAAGAAGAGCAAGAACAAGAACAAGAAGAAGAACAAGAAGAAGAACAAGAAGAAGAACAAGAAGAAGAACAAGAAGAAGAACAAGAAGAAGAACAAGAAGAAGAACAAGAAGAAGAACAAGAAGAAGAACAAGAAGAGAACAAGAAGAAGAATAGAAAGGAAATATGAAATAACGGTAAGTCTCTATTGTAAACATGACTTTTGAAAAAATTATTTTTGTTACCTTGACTTTTCATTACAGTTTGTTGCTGCTGTCATTCTTTTCTTAATACCTGATTTCAATATAGTTAAACCTTGTGAAGCGGAAGAAATTAAGTGTTCTTTTATGTTTTGAACTCTAACACCAGTTCCGTCTTCAAAAATATTTAAGGCTTTGTGTTCATCAGAAGCACATAACAAATCACGAAGTTCTTCGTTATATAATTCTAACATAGAAACCATAACGTGACTTTCTTGACCAAGAGTTCCAAGTCTTTGGAATAAGTTTTGAATAGTACGTGGGATAATACCAGCATTTTTTTCATGGTATTCATCAGAATCACCAAGATCACCCTCCATAGTATAGGTTTTACCAGTACCAGTTTGACCATAAGCAAAGATAGTACAACTATAGCTATATACAAAAAGAAGAAATAAATAAATAAATAAATAAAGATTACATTTTACTTGTATAATTTATATGTGCTTACCCATTTAAAACATCAGACAATATGGGTGCTGCAACAGCATTGTAAACACCTTGTTGTGTAGCTTCTTCTTTAAAAACGCGATCAAAATTATAGATCGTGTTATTTGGAGTAAACAAAACTTTATCTTCTGCATTAGAATCAACAGTTTCTAATATTGATGATTTTGATGAGAGTTTTTTTACTGAGCTACTTCCTCTATAATTTTTTTTTTAAAGAAAAGAAAGATCAGTAATCAAGTATATTTAAAATAAAGTTAAATGAAGAGACAAGACTTACTTGAAGCGAAGCATAACTTGAACGTTTGTCCCTTTTTCTAAAAAAGAACGTCTTCCAGTTAATTTAGGACTGCCAACAGTACCTCTAGTTGAGGAATTTGAGCAAGGAGGATGTAAAGAAATAGATGACTTTTTATTTCTGTTATTTTGAAGCATCTTTTTTTTTGAAAAAAGTAGTTTAATAAACAAGATATAAACTTAATGTAAAGTAAGTGTGCTTATGGAATATATAAATAAATAAAAGTATATAAAAGCAAGTTAAGAAGGAGCAAGTAATTTACATATAAGATGAAGCTATATATAACAAAAAATAATTTTACAGGAACCAAATTTATTATGAAAAGGCTAAAAAAAAAAAATAATAAGTAGTCACATACTCCTTAAACTACCATAATAAGTAATGCAAATTTGTACTCTATTTAATTAAGCAATCTAGTATTTGTTTATTTTGAAAGCACAATAAAATATATACATGATATGAAACAGTTAGTACTCAAAAGGATATTCATGATACAGCATGTAGGAATAATTAGGATTAGCCTATTTTCAGAAAAAATGATTGGATCAAAATACGGAACGAAAGATAATGATAAACGCTAAATTGAAATGTCTTATCTTTTATTGAATACAATCAGTTTAGATCGATGTTACACTATTTCCACATGTAAAATGTGGGGGGGGGAAGAGGGGCGAAAGCATTAGTTTAATGACATGTCCTAACATAAATTGCCTTGGATATTTATAGAAAATATCTCATTAACAATTTGCTAATTTGATAATGTTTATTACGTGAATATATACAATGAATTAAAATAAGATACTAAGCTATACTATACAAAAAAAACACATATTTTATAACATGAGAATATACTAAATAAAAAGAAAACTTCTTCCTATCGTTATGATAAAAGAGGTTTTACTTATTAAGCTGCAGTAAAAAGAATCTATTATCAGTTAAGAAAGCCAGCCTTAATTGATCGTATATTTGAATATCAAGAGGACAGCTGTTAATTCGAAAATGTTGCAGTTTATCCTGATTAGATTTCGACAAACATAACATGCCTTCTACTTCATTACTATAACATATAACTGATTCTTGATTATCCATAATATCTGGATGCATTACATAAGAACAAGTTCTTGTCAAGTTCTTTTGAGGTAATTGGAAATCTAGAGTAGCGATGACAGTTGTTGAATAATCTTCATTTAATTTTAAAAGTTGATGCTTTGTTGCAATATTATTCCTTGAAGATAACAATAAAGAGCTTTCACTACCATAATTGAAAGAGAACGAAAAAGGTTTGTATCCTAACAAGTATAACAATTAACAAATGAAAAGCATTTTATCCAATAATAATAAAAAAAATAGATATATGCTTACCATTTTCTATGCTTAACAAATTACAGATAGGTATCTCTTCATGATAGTCCCATATAAATGCTTGATTTAAATTCGAACAACATAAAACTCTTCTGTCAAGGATTTTCTTTGAAAACATAGAATGAAGTGGGGTTTTTGAAATAGTTGAACTTTTAAATTGGTTAAATGGTACACTTAGATTCCGTATATCATATGTTAAGATAGTACTATCTATTAGTCCACAATGTAATTTATTTGAATCTAAAGAATCAAAACTACATGACCATCCTGCAGTAGGTAGCATCACAGATTTCTCTACTGTATTCGTAATGGTCGATATTAATTGCAATGATTTATCTATGCCAGTAGATAAAATCAAATTTGGCTTTTCACTATTATATTGTATATCTCGCACTAAACCATTATGTGTTGATATAAATTCTGTCGTCTCAACATTGGTTAAATTAAGTTTAAGTATTCCATGTCCATCCTTAGAAGATTTAAATGATATATATGCGGTATTAGATTGCTGATCTAACGCCATTACGCGTGCCACATGTCTATTCTCAGATAGTCTTTTCGATTTACATATTGAATAGCGATATGAGTTTTTTATATATGGTATATTTGTATGATCCATCTTATTGATAAAATTATCGGGTATTTTGTTGTAGTTTTCCTTATCTTCATGACTGACATTGCTGAAAGTAGGTTGCAATTTAATATTGTTCTGAGAAGAAGAAGGTGAAAGATAAGATGTATTTACATTTAATGATCTTAACGGATTTTTGATTATCATTGTCTCTTTGATTCTAATTTTTAATAGAAAAAGAAAAAAAAAATACAAGATCAGTTTTGCCTGTTTTTTTTTTTTTCATTATTCAAATTAATCGTTATATTTAATGCTTACTGCGGTAATTGTATTATGTGTCTTTCTCTTGCTCTTTCTAGTTCTTTCTTGTGTAAATTAAGAGACAAGCGAGCTAAATCTAAAGCATTTTTATTTTCTTTTATTTTATTTTTAAGGGCTTCGAGTTCTTTTTTTAATAAATCCATTTGTGAAGTATCTTTTACTGCTATCTTTGATGGTTTTACAACACGAATATCTGTTTCACGTGTAGTTTTCCTACATGTAGTTTTGTAAATAAATTAAAATACATTTCATTTTTTCTAATTTATTTTATTTACATGCACATCGGACATCCAGCTTTTTTTGAATTTGACTTTCTTGACTTATCCAATATCCAGCGCACAATACATCTATGTTTATTTCGGTCAATAAACATTCTTTAGATAACCAAAAATAATATTAGCTTACTTTTTACCAAATAAATGGCCGCATGGTAAACTAACAAGACAATGATCTCCCCTACTTGTCCAAACTTCTGAACAAATAATGCAAGTAGAAGTTTCATCTTCATCTCCCGATACATTTTCATAACTTGAATCAAGCTTTTGTTTTTTATTCTCGATTTTATTTACATTATTAGGTGGATCAGATCCTGAAGCCAAGCACATTTGAAGTGAAAAAAAAAAAGGTTCAAGAAAAAAAAAAAAAAAAAAAGAAAAGGATGTATTACTTTGAGGCCAGTCACATCAAGGATTTAATCTAATTTGAAACTCAAAAATAGACTTCATGTAAAACAATGGATACTTTGACATTTATGAATACAATAAGAAAAAAAAAAGCCGTTACTTATGAATTAGCATATGTTTTCATTTGTTTAAAGTAGTTGTGTAGTTCACAATAATCATTAGTGCCATTTTGAAGCAAAAGTATATGTTATAAATGCTATCCGTACTCAGTTTTCTAAGCCATATTTAACAAGCTTCCTTTTAATACAATTGATATTTTGTAACCACTTTTTCAGACAAAATGATACTTTGTAAATTCATTAATACAAAAAGCTTATTTTTTTTTTTTTTTTGGTTGCATGAAATAGTCCATGCTATTTTTGGTCATACTGAACAATCAATTAATTTAATAGTGCTTAACATAGGGTGTATATAGTATGTTTCTCATTGTCTTTCAAAATTATTCGTTGTTTTATATTTTATTTTATTTTATTTTTTTTTTTTTTCACTACAACTTGCCCAGCATTTTTTTTTTTTTTATTATACATACACACATATTTGCCATTTTCTGGTATATAAAAATAACTTGACTTAGATGGAGCAAGGTAATCTTTATTATTCAATTAAAATTTTATGTCATGTTTTAGCTAATATACATTAATTATTTTTTTGACCTTTTAGAGGTAAATAACAATACATCAACTTTCAATCTAAATCTTATTTTCTAATCTAAAAATAATTCTTTTTTATATACATGTATATTTTTATTTAGCTGTATTACTTGATTGTCAAGTTCCTTGCAGCAGGACCTTGTAAAAAAGCAGCTTGCGTTCTTGAGAACGAGTTAAAAGAGCACAATGAGCTTTTACCTCGCACAATGACATATGAAGGAAAACAAGTACTAATGACGATGGATCGACTTGTAAAAATAAAACAAAACGATTATGCTCATGTATAAAAAATAGAGTAATTAATTCACCATTTTTATTATTATTTTCTCTCTTTTTTATTGTAGTCTAGAGAATATCCAGATGTTGACAACAACTATTTATTAGATCTACTTCGTAAACTTTTAAATCACTTTAGAGAAACAGGTGATCCGACTGTACTTCGAGTGAGTGCATTGAGACATGGTGACAATTCTCTTTTAACTATGCTTTCTGCTTTTGTACCTCATAAAGAAGTAGAACGTTGTAATTATTTAACAATGACCATGAAGCAATTAGGCAAATTATCTATACGTGAGTTACTTTTATTATTATTATTATTATTATTATGTTATTATTATTATTCATAACTTATTTGTATACCCATAAATATAGATCGTATGTTGATTGCAAGAGAAATGAGTGCAAAAATTATGAAAAAGACTCAAATGCCAACTTCAATATCTACATTTTATAGAGAGGTGCATACAATGAATATAAATGTGTATATATTTGGAAAACAACTAAAAAATGATTTCATATTATACATAGCATGTTACTATATCAGGTCATCGTAATCCAGTTTATTCGGTTGTATTCGATAAAACAAATAGAAGATTATTTACAGGCAGTGACGATTTTCTTGTCAAAGTATGGTGTGTACGAACAGGACATCTCATTCATACCATTAGAGGTCATCAAAATGTGATTACAGATATTGCTATTAATCAAGAAAACACGTTAATTGCAACTGCATCTTCAGATGGTACGGTTCGTGTCTGGACAATGGAGGAATATAAGCCGATTATGTGTCTTAGACCTAATTCTAATGCTGTAAGTTGTATAGTTAACATGCGTAAAGGATGACATACTTATGTATACTATTCAAAAAAAAAAATCAGATTAAACCTTTCACAACTGTCAAATTTTCACCATCACCAAGAGCAGAAACACGCTATTTAATGGCAACAAATGAAGATGGTTTTGTTCGTTTATGGAAATGGGATCGCGATACATTACAATTCTTTGATACAGATTCACCAATCACATTTAGCTGTCGATTTAGAGCAAGAGATAGATTAAGATGCTCTTCATTCAATTATACAGGCACAAAGTTTTCT
Source organism: Cokeromyces recurvatus (assembly GCF_025118155.1). Taxonomy (NCBI): domain Eukaryota; kingdom Fungi; phylum Mucoromycota; class Mucoromycetes; order Mucorales; family Mucoraceae; genus Cokeromyces; species Cokeromyces recurvatus. The sequence goes on along the minus strand of NW_026251424.1, from coordinate 40,868 downwards.
GTAGCAGGTGATGATGGATTTGTGTATGTGTTTTCAACAATCCAAGTGCAGACTACGCATGAAGGCGTAACATCGTCCACACATGTTTCTGGACATACTGACTATAGTAGTCAAGAAAGATCTACAGGAAGAGGAAGAAGAAGATTTGCGAATGCTTTATTTCCAGATAAGAATAACCCAGTACAAACTCAATCAGTAATACCCATTGGTACATTAGAAGGTCATATGGGTAGTGTAACTGATTTAGCATTCAGTCATGATGGACAGCGTATCTTAAGTGGATGTCAAGATGGTACAGCTAGAATTTGGACTTTTGATAAAAATAAAAAACAATGGAACTCAATCGTATTGGATCTTAAACAACCTGTAAATGACACGACAACTATTGTAAAGCCTTCAACTCCCAATTCAACCGTTATGAGTAGGGCTAATTCACGATCATCAGATCATGTACATGATAAAATACAACAGTCAGCATTATCTGATTCCAACGAATTTGGAACGCTTATGCCTCCTTTAGAAGATGAGCTTTCAACTTCTTCTCTTTCGGATATGGATATTGATACACCTAGAGAAGCGGCAGTGCCATCACAATCATCAGATTCACCCAAAGTATCTATGATTGCTTGGAGTGCGGATGATCGATGGTGTGCTGTTGCTTCAAACCAAGGAGAAATCAGAGTTTACTATGCCTTTAATGGAGAACCTGCTTGCGTTCTTAAAGGGCATAATGGAGAGATATATGCTCTTGATAGTCATCCACTTGATTCAAATACTATTCTTTCTGCAGGTTATGACGGTAATGTTATCCTCTGGGATGTTGAGAAAAAAAAAGTGATCAATTGTACAAATCATGTTGGTAGAACATTTACAGATTGTAAATTTTCTAAGGACGGTATGAAATATGCTATTACAGATGAAGAAGGACATTGTACATTATTTGGTATTGGTGGATTAGATAAAGATTATGAACAAGTACGAAGTTGGGGAAGAGGACAATATTTTATGTCAGATTATCAGGCATTACGCCATTATGCAGATGGTTCATTTTTAGATGAAGCAACACAACAAGAACCTTATGCCTTGCCCTTTTCACCTATCATTGATTTACAAGGAGTAGCTTATCCTAACCAAAATAAGCTGGGTTATGGTCGAAGTATTCCGATTACTCCAGAAACATTTGAAATAGAAGACTTGAAACGATCTGCATGTTATAACCATGAAGAGGAAGAGTATGTATATTATGGAATTTAATATTGAGTGTAAAAGTCTAATGAAATTAATTTGTATAATATTTATTTTAGAATTCGTAACATTAAACTTATTGTTCTTCCTACTCTCGATCGTGCTACGATAGCGAAAAGGAGACGAGAGTTTGTTAAAGTGGATGAAGATGAAGAAACAGACATCGCAACTACAGGTAATGTTCAATTTCAATTTCCACCACCCATCTTTCCTGTCTTATTACCAGATGATTCTGAGGACGAAGACTATCATGATGACGAAGCAGGTAATGCAGATTATGTATCAAGTGCAGGCAGTAGTGAAGATGAAGCAGGCTCAGATGATTTTGTTGCCCAAGATGATGATGAAATGATTCCCTCAGGCCATGAAGATGAAGAAGAAGAAGGCCCCATCACACGAAGTCGCGCTGGTCAGTTAGGATCTCAATCTCTGTATCGTCCTTCTACATCCCGTAGCACATCAAGCAGTCAAACACGACGAGGAGTAACGACTCGTAGACGAGGTCGTGGACGAGGACGTGGTGGTGGTGTGGGTCGACCAAGTACACGAGGTAATACTCGATCTACTCGTAAACGTACCCGTGAACGATCCGAGGAGGAGGATGAAGAAGAACAACCAGTACGAGCACGAGCAAGACGAAGAGTGGCTGAGATACCATCCTATGTAGAAAGTGATTTAGAAAGTGAAGAAGAAGAAGAGGAGGAGGAGGAGGAGGAGGAGAGGGAGGAAGAGTTTGTAGATGTGGAAGAGGAAGAAGATGAAAGTGATGATGAACATAGTGATTATCTAGAAGCTGGGCCTTCTAATAGTGCTAAACAAAAGAATCGAAATATAGACTTAAATATAGCATCATCCTCTCAGCAACCCACTACATCTTCTTCAGAGCCTATTGAAGATCGTAAAGGTAAACGCAAACTGCGCTCTTCTACTCTTCTAAATAATGGCGGTGATCCAGATTCCTCATCACAACAATTCTTATATTATCTAAACGACAATGATAATAGTAGCGTTGGATCGAGTAAAAACAAGGATAATCATCATGCGATGGGTCGTACAACAAGAAGCCGCACTAAACAACAAGATACAACACCTGTTATCAAAAACTCTATATCAACCACAGCAAACAAATCATCAGCAACACACAAACGACATGGAAAGCAGCGTGATAGTATTCGTGTATTAACTGAAGAAGAAATTAAAGAATATGAACCTATCCCTTGGATTGTAAAAACAGACCGTTCACTCTCAAAATATTTACCTCAACTAGGAGATACTGTAGTCATCTTAACTGAAGGACACAAGCAATATTTAAGAGCATCTGAAATGAAGCATTTCTTTGATGAAAAACATGGCATTATTGATAAGCATCAACCTGTTTTATTTGGAAGAGTGTCTAATATTAACTGGCAAACAGGACCTCCTACCTATTGTAAATTAAAAGTAACTATGCTTAAACTCTCCAACCTTCAACAAGTACTTGCTCGACAAGAGGAGCCTAATTGGATCTCCTTAAAACAAGATGAAGTCATTGAATATAGTGATGAGGATGGCTGTCCTGAATTTATTATTCTTTGGGAACGGTTTATGGCATCTATGGATATCTTTCAAACACTTAAAGTAGGACAAAAAGTGAGTGCCATATATGATGATGCAGGCCAATATACAGGTACTATATCACATCTTAACCAACAAGGATTACCATGGAAGCAAGCCAATTTGCCGAGTCCATGGGCCTATTTTCATGTTATTTGGGATGATAATACATCCACACCTGAAGACATATGTCCATGGGAATTAGTCCCCTTTGGTGAAGATTTCCGTGTTCGCTATGATGTTCAACCTAGTTTAACAGCAGAACAGATCAAACGGGCCAAGGACACACTGGCATGGCTTTCAAGTGTAGATGATTTCCAATTATATGTACATCAAGTCAATTATTATGAATATCCTGCTTATTTATCCATCATTGCATACCCTATTTGTCTAGACATGGTAAAAGAGAGAATAGACAATAATTTTTATCGATCTGTAGATGTAAGTGTGTTTTTTTTCTCTCTCTTTTTATTTTATCATATATATTAAAGCTATTCAATATTCATAGGGCTTAATTGATGATGTAGAACTGATAAAGAAAAATGCTATGCGATATAATGCTGAATCTTCAGCAGCACATAAAAATGCAGTTCGATTAGCCCATTTTTTTAAATCACGTATATTAAGTAAGTTAAAAAAAAAGGGGGGGCAGAGGAGGGGAAGGAAGGGGAGGGTAAAGGTTTAAATATATACTTTAGAACAAAAGGTATCTAATACTATTAAATTAAAGAACCTTCAATGCCACTTGCTTTAACAAGAGGAGGTGGACGGAAAAGAGTCATAATAGAAGAATCAGATGATGAATATAATAATGATGAAGCACAAAATTATGAAGAATCGGATGAAGAACCTGTTGTTAAGAGATCAATAAGGAATTCATGGACTTATTCTGATGAAGATGATAACTTTATAGCCTATGACGATGATGATGATGATGACTACGAATAAATACATTGACAATATATAAACTACATACATATTTCTTTTCTAATACAAATAGTTTTTTTTTCTTTCCTTGTTAATGCATTTTATAATAGTAAATGTGTTATTTGTATAATATGGTTAGATAAAGGCTTAAAATAATACTGAACTATATATGTATGTATACATGTATATATGTATGTACGTATTTTCTTTTGAATCTATACATCTGGTCTTTACATTATATTTAAAATAATTTATTACAGTTAATGATATATAAAACAATAGCGATACGTAATTTGTATAAAAAAAATAAAATAAAGAATAGATTTTTTTTTCTTGTTAAATATAGGTTTTGAAAGAAAAGATAAAGGGAGAGGGAGGAATGATGGCTTTTTTTTTTTTTTTTTTTTTTTTTTACTTGTTGCCATGAACAAGACGAATTAAAGTAGGGATAACAGATTGATCAGCAAGAGTAGAGGTATCACCAAGAGAATCTTGTTCCCCATTAACAATCTTTCGAAGGATACGACGCATGATCTTTCCAGAACGCGTTTTTGGGTGCTCATTTACGATGTAGATGCGTTTAGGTGTAGCGAAAGGGCCAATAATTTTACGAACGAGTAAGGTAAGTTCCTTTTCTAAACCCTCGGCGGCGTCCACGTTTGGACGAATAGAGACGAAGGCATGAATACACTGACCAGTTAATTCATCATGACCACCGATGACAGCAGCTTCAGCCACGGCCTCATGATGAACGAGTGCAGACTCGATTTCAGCAGTAGACAAACGATGACCAGAGACGTTGATAACATCATCCACACGTCCTTGAATCCAAATGTAACCATCCTTGTCACGATAGGCACCATCCCCGGTAAAATAGTAACCAGGATAAGGCTTAAGATAGGTATCCACAAATCGAGCATGATCGTTATAAATGGTACGTGCCATGGAAGGCCAAGGCTGACGAATAGCGAGGACACCTGTTTCATGAATACCTGTTATCACCTTACCAGTTACAGGATCTAAAATTTCTGGTTGAATACCAAAGAAGGGAAGAGTAGCCGAACCAGGTTTAGTAGGATGAGAACCAGGAAGAGGAGTGATGATGATTGAACCTGTCTCAGTTTGCCAATAGGTATCTACAACAGCGCATTGACAATGACCGACCTTCTCATTATACCATTCCCAAGCTTCAGGATTAATAGGTTCACCTACAGATCCAATGACGCGAAGTGTAGATAAATCATGTTTCGCCACCCATTGATCACCAAGACGACGAAGAGCACGAATGGCAGTAGGAGCAGTATAGAACTGGGTAATCTTATGTTTTTCAATCAATTGCCAGAATCGACTAGGATTAGGATAAGTAGGTGTACTTTCAAATAAGACAGTTGTACCACCTAAAGCAAGAGGACCATAGACAATATATGTATGACCCTATATTTATATATGTATATATTAGTATACATGTTACATTTGTGAAAAAAAAATATAAAGATGTATCGTTATATACTACGTTACCGTGATCCAACCGATATCAGCCATACAAGCATGAATATCACCTTCATGGTAATCAAAAACATATTTAACCGTCATAGCAGCACCCAGGAGATAACCACCTGTTGTATGCAAGATACCTTTTGGTTTACCAGTAGAACCAGAAGTATATAAAAGGAAAAGAGGATCTTCAGCATTCATAGGTTCAGGTGGACAATAAGCTCGAGCCTTAGCCATCTCTTCATGCCACCAAAGATCACGATCCTTAACCCAATCAATAGGGGAACCAGTACGACGGAAGACAATGACATTTTCAACTTGTGTTTGATTTGAACGAAGAGCATCATCTACAATACGTTTAGTAGCCACCGATTTACCACCACGACGACCCTCATCAGAGGTGATGATGATACGAGCTGCACAATCGATAACACGATCACGAAGAGAATCAGAAGAAAACCCAGCAAAGACAACTGAATGAACAGCACCAATACGAGCACAAGCGAGCATAGCGACGATTGCCTCAGGGATCATAGGCATATAGATAGCTACACTATCTCCTTTACGTACACCCAAACTCTTTAATGTATTACCCATTTGACATACTAAACGTAATAATTCACCATAAGTGATATTTCGAACTTGATCAGGCTCATCACCTTCATGAATGATAGCAATTTTATCAGGAGTAGCAAGAGCATGTCTATCAACACAATTATAAGCAACATTAAGCTCGCCATCTAAAAACCAAGATACATCCCCCGTTTCAAAAGAACCATGATGAACAATATTAAAAGGTCTTGACCAAGTGATTAGTTCACGAGCAAGCTATATCATTTATTAAAATATAAATAAATAAGGCATTCTGTCTTTTTGCTTTCCTGATTTACATAATATATTTCAACTTACATTTCCAAAAAATAGATCAGGCTTTTCTACACTTTCTTTCCATAAAGTCTTGTATGTTTCTATTGAATTAACAAAAGGAATTGGATTTTTTGAAGCATCTAAAAGATTTTTAGGAACTGGAAAAGTGGTAACAGGTATTTCTTCAATTGTCATTTTTATTTCAAATAAATAATTAAAAAAAAAAAGAAAAAAGAAAAGAAAAGAAAAAAGAGAATTCAAATTTTGATGGGAAAAAAAATGCCCTTTTTATAGATATTTATTTTTTTTTGGGGGAGGACAATCAGGGCAAACCTCTTTTTATGGAAAAGGAAAAGATTATCATAAATAGTGGAAAGTAAGATTTTTATGAAACACAAAAAAAGACAGTAATTTTGGTATTTCTATAGAAACAAGGATCGTCTAAAATAGATATTATAATAAAGCATATTTGCTTCATTTTATTTTAATTATTAGAAAATTTCTTTATTCGATTTATATAATTTCCTTAAACTGCAAACTATCCGCGGTGCCTATTTCAACCTTACACCCTATTTTATATTGAAACAAAGTCTGACAGCTATCAAATACCCTATTTTCTTTTTGACAGTTTTGCATTACTTTCTTAATCTCTTTCTTTCTTTCTTTTTCCTTTCTACTTTATAATGCTTTTTTTTTTTTTTTTTCCTCTTTCTTTTCAATCTCACACGCTTATGGATTAAATGACCGATAAAGATAAGAATGATTGGTTCCATGTATTACTCAGAACATGTTATTGAAATCATTATTAAAAGGTGAATATCGAGAAAAAAATTACATACTAGAAAAGGGGAAAAAAAAAGAAAAAGAAAAAATAAATAAAAATAAAAATAAATAAAGGAACAAACAAACACACAAGAGAATATAACTTTAGATGACAAGCATTGTTTGTCAAGAAGTAATAAATCCTGGTATTATATAATATAGTTTATTACTTTCCCACTTTATCAGCTTTAATGTGTAACATCTCACACAAATATTTTAGCCCCCCAAAGTGTTTATATTCTTGCATAAAATTATAGCCTTTTTGTGTGTGTGTATGGTTTCAATGTGGGGTAGACGCATAAAAAGTCACATAAGATGAAGTAGAGTGTTCGGAAGAGTTGGAAAAACGTTTCATTAGTTCTGACGAGATATGCACATGTCATTTAATTACTTTGTCTATCGATGTATACACATATACAGTCTAGCTGGTGGATATTGTCGGTTACAGTAATTGTCAGGTCAAATATGAATAAACCATAATAAGAGGAAAAGATACTGCTAGGTTTAATTTATAGCTTTAATTAATAGAATCATATAGTGTTTTGAAATTCCTATTTATTTTTTCCTACACTTATTCTTGATGTATGAAATAATTTGAAGTTGTGCTTATTAAATATGGATGTTGCTGTAAAATAAACCTTTTTTTTGAAATTCAGGACCTTTGAATTTTCCCATTTCATGTATGCTTAAACATTAAAAAGTACTGGAATGACACGTTATGATCTTATCCATTGCCACATTCATGTAAGCATCCATAAAAAACATATAAAATTATTCAAATCATTCATTTCCAAGCTATAATATGTCTTTGTGATACTATTGATAAACAGTAACTTTACTTTATTTAGAAAACAACATTAAACTAATCAGAATGCTAATGCTTAGCCTACTACTTCCATAGAAATAGTAGTTGCCCAGACATGACCACGAGGAGGTGATTAGCAATCCATATCCAAAATGCCTACCACGAAAGTAGACCTAATGCCACCCACGAAAGATGACCAAAAAAAAAAAGAAAATGCCTACCACGAAAGTAGACCTAATGCCACCCACGAAAGATGACCAAAAAGAAAGAAAGAAAAAACGCTTGGTCACGACAAGAATTTTTAAAAAAAATTAATTGAATGACGTCATCACTTATTTGGAGTTATGCTCAAAAAGTCGTATCAATTCTTGATTTTCTATAAAAACGTTTTCTCTTCATGTGCTTGTAGTACGATTAAACATTTTTTTATTATTTTTATAAATTAAAATTTATAAAGCGACCTATGGACACATAATATCTTTATTATATTGGATTGCCCAGGTCAGTTCAAATTATGTGAAAAAAAAAGTACCTAAAAACCCTCTTTACGGGACAAGAGGTAAAAAAGGTAAAGGAAAGGAAGAAGAAGAGAAGGTGTGAAAGAAAGGGGGGAATATTGCTAACAAGTTTAAAGGGACAACCAGTCGAATCATTTCCTGCCTGGATCACGATGTGGAGGGGGTAGTTTATCGTGCATTAAGTAATCCATTTCCTGTAGAATGGTACACATAACTGGCCAGCGATAGAACCAAGCAGAAACATCCTGAGAATTTCGGTGCTTATGCTGAGGGAGATGATTTAAAAGAAAGGAAAAGGGGATCTGCAATTGATCGTGGCAAGAATAAACGAGTGTGCATGTGCAAGCATTCAGTAGCATGTGACTGACTAAAGTGTACATAAGGATGATATGGGTAAGCTTTAGGTATTCCCCTCGGGCAGCCAACCAAGATGCCACTATGTGTCATGAGTAACCAAAGTATCGGGTCAATAATCAGATTGGGGCGGCAAGCGGAAAGCAAAACAGAATGTGTCCCGTCAAGTAGTTGTTGAAAACTCTTTTCAAGAAATTCTTGATGATGTTTCTGAAAGGAGCGTTGGTTGGGAGGAATGGAGTTGGCGGCACAGAGTCTCCAGCATGGTGTTTGAATGAGTTTATACCATTGAGTGTTGAAAGCGGAGGCGTGAAGTTCGGGAAGTAATTTAGCGAGCAAGGTATCATCCGGTAAGTCAATAGCACGGAAAACGAATTGGGCCTGCAGAATGGACACCCTAACCTTCATTGATGGTTAGTTTACCATATGAAGCATCACCTTTACTGACGATCGACTAGAGCCACCAAATATCCGTCTTATGCATGTGTTTTGACAAGATTCTAGTTGTTGGATATCCTTTGCACTGAGTAGACTAATAGCTAGACCATATTCGAGCTGTGGTCGGACTATCTGCGTGTAGAAGCGAGTAGCGAGTAAACGATCAAATCCCTTGGGGTTCACCCCAATAGAAGCCATTTGGTTCATTGTTTGTAAGGCTTTGTTAGTATTATTTTGTACGAGTTGAGTTGTATCTAAGAATACTCCTGTCTTGATAGGGATACCAAGATAAGAAAAACATTTTCGGGTTAGAATGGGGTTATCATATAAAGTGTATGGCTGCTGATTATCAGAAGGATCAAGTATTACACATTTACTAAGATTCCAGCGGTAGCCTAATAAATTACTGTTTTCTTCACATAACGATAATAAAGAGCGCAACTTTTCAGGTGCCATGATGAGGACAACATCGTCAGCATACAACAAGCAATTAATCGATCGTACAAATTGAAGTGGTTGATCACGTATATTTGTTGGAATTGGTGATAGACGTAGAATATTAGGAAGATTGTTTATGTATATTGAGTACAAAAATGGAGAAAGAATTGAGCCTTAAAGAACACCAGTTCCCGTGGAAAACCAAATTCAGAAAATTCTGTCTGATTTAAAAAAGGAGGGAAATAGCAGCAGTGTATTACAATTTTGGATGAGATTATAACGGAAAGAGTATGCTTAGTTAATAGAGGATGATCATGAGGAATATGATGTATAGGTAGGTTAAAAATAGGATTGATTAGGAGGGCTATTCCCATCTGTCGTCTATATGTATTAGGAGAGTTGAGTGGAAGACCATATGCGTGAAATTGTTTCCATTTAGTAGGATATCGATTAGGTGGTAGTAACCATGTTTCTGTAATAAATAGAAGAGAGGAAGTTTGAGCAATTTGTAGAATAGGTGTTATAGCCTGCTTAGGCAGGCCAGTGGCATTAAATAATGATATCTGTAATTTAGAACTCATTGTTGAATATAGTTGTTGAGGGCGTCAGTTTCGTTGTCAAATTCCATAGTGAAGTCGTCGTTAGCTGTTTCAGGTTCATTCGTATCGGCTCTATGGAATATATCAGCAGGTTGAGGGAATCGATTCTGGTTAATATTGTCAATAGTTTCTTTGGAGATCCAACGTTTGTCGTAGAAAAATTTTGCTACGGCATACTTTACGGGTTCTCTGATATGATGTACAGCTTTTTCTAATCGTTGCTGTTGGAGGATTGCGGCTTGAGTGTTGCGTTCCTCATCGGTGTGGTCGGTGTATTTGGGGTCCTTGAGTATAGAACCATCCCAGGGGTTGAAAAGGTCGTTAGTAGTAATTTTGAATTTATGTAAGAGTTCTTTGAATTCAGTGGCATAGTCATTGTGAACTAGTAAGGCTGCAATATTTCTATCAGGGTAGTGGATATCTAAAATTCGTGCATTATTCACTCCGAGTTTTTTGAGAGTTGTTCGGAGCTTACCAATTGGGATTCGTGCTTTGGTAGGGATGTACAAGTATTGAAATCCCTGATTAGCTGAAGGGGGTTGAAAGAAACGGGCAGCTGTTTCTTGTTTTTGAAGCCGATGTTTTTGTTGGGATTGATGAAGTGAATGCTTCATCCTGGCTACCATCTCAGGGTCATGCCAAGGTGTATTTACGGTCTCAGTAGGTTGTTGTGAATCTGGAAGGTTAGGGTGCAATGTAACAGGAGTAGGAGTTATAGTCGCCTGTGATTGTGTATTAATCTGTTCAGTTAAGAGTTTAATTTGTTTACGTGCTTCAGCTAATTCCAAAGTCAAGTTTTGAATCATAGTAAACATCTGTTCCATTGTTAAAGATGGCGTTTGATGAGTTTGGCTATTTGAGGAATCCTGAGATGACAAGGTTAATTCAGGAATGGAAAGAGAGGTTGTGTTTATGTTTTTGTTGGAAACAGATGGTGAGTCTGTAGAATTAGACATAGTTTGTGACAAAGTAAGACGCATTTCATACGCATTAATCGTCTTGTTGCAGGAGGTGCATTTAAATTGAGGTTGTGTCGAGTCGTGAGGACTGGCACCCTTGCGATGAAATGTTGTGATGGCGTGGCAGTTTGGACAGGGAATACGTTCACGCATAACTGAAAAAGTTGCCTGAAGTTCCTCCACTTGCGCTAATGATAAGGCTGGTGGACGGACTTTATTGTAAAGCCCTCTAGTTGCTGGCATGAACTAAAGTAAATGTCGAAATGGTGAGATGCATAGAATGAAAGGAAGTTAATGTGTTGTTTATGCTGTACTGTTGCGCTTTCAAAATATAGTAATAAATTGGGAAGCGGAAGAAAAGCTTAATCGTACTACAAGCACATGAAGAGAAAACGTTTTTATAGAAAATCAAGAATTGATACGACTTTTTGAGCATAACTCCAAATAAGTGATGACGTCATTCAATTAATTTTTTTTAAAAATTCTTGTCGTGACCAAGCGTTTTTTCTTTCTTTCTTTTTGGTCATCTTTCGTGGGTGGCATTAGGTCTACTTTCGTGGTAGGCATTTTCTTTTTTTTTTTGGTCATCTTTCGTGGGTGGCATTAGGTCTACTTTCGTGGTAGGCATTTTGGATATGGATTGCTAATCACCTCCTCGTGGTCATGTCTGGGCAACTACTATTTCTATGGAAGTAGTAGGCTAAGCATTAGCATTCTGATTAGTTTAATGTTGTTTTCTAAATAAAGTAAAGTTACTGTTTATCAATAGTATCACAAAGACATATTATAGCTTGGAAATGAATGATTTGAATAATTTTATATGTTTTTTATGGATGCTTACATGAATGTGGCAATGGATAAGATCATAACGTGTCATTCCAGTACTTTTTAATGTTTAAGCATACATGAAATGGGAAAATTCAAAGGTCCTGAATTTCAAAAAAAAAGGTTTATTTTACAGCAACATCCATATTTAATAAGCACAACTTCAAATTATTTCATACATCAAGAATAAGTGTAGGAAAAAATAAATAGGAATTTCAAAACACTATATGATTCTATTAATTAAAGCTATAAATTAAACCTAGCAGTATCTTTTCCTCTTATTATGCTTTAGTGAAAGTCTATAATAATCTATGCTTTTACTAAATACGAGTATTGTACTTTTATTCCTTTTCAAAGTAGATTATTATTATCTATCGCCCATCATTCTTCTTTATAATATATCTTTTTAAATAACTACTTTGCCTTTAGATTACCACAACATCTTTTCTTTTCCTTCCTTCCTTCCTTCCATCTCATTCATCCTTCTAACATTGATTAATTGTCTAAAATAATAAAAGCCTTAGCTATAATTTCAGTCAGTTGAAGCTGTTAGGGAGAAGGGATGAAATAATAATAAAACTAATAAATATAAAAAAGAAGAAGAAAAAATGTGTCCTATTTATTAATAATTTATGACTATGATTATGATTATTGCTTTTCTTCCAAGCCCTGAAAAATACGAGCTCTTGCTTCTTCATAAGCTGTTTTTCTTTCTTCATAGGTCAAAATTTTTCTATCTGCCTTTGGTTGATCATCACTATTTGAACTACGAGAAGCTGGGCTGCTTGATTCTGCTGAACGACGCATAATTTTAAATTGTGGAGGAGCGTCAGTCAAGTTGTTGTTATTATTATTATTACTATTGTTACTTATGTCTTCATTAATACTTGATTCTATATTTTCATTTTTATTATAGTTTTCTAATTGTATGTCAGGTAATCGAATAGATGGTCTAATTTATACATTAACTATTAGGTTTTTTTTTTTTTGTTCATGTTTGTCATCTCATTCTTAACTTACAATTCTGTTTGATATGTTTTGCAAACGTAGACACCTTTTAGCATAGGGTTATGGTAATGATTTAATTTATAATAAGGAGCTAAACGATGTACCATTAATCTCTGGTATGAATTCATGTTGGGTAAATCAAGTCGAAATCTCCTATAGAATAAATGTAAATATTGAAATACAAGTCATATACATATATATATCTAGAATGCTTACTTTTCATCTTTAATAAATGCTTCTAATTCCAATTCTAATTTCAATAAAAATAGTCTTTCTTGAGGCTTTTTTAATAAATCAATAATGAATTCATCTGGTTCAGTTTGAATAACAGTATCATTAAGCTGTTGTAATATAGGTTGATGAAATGGTTGATGTGGCTGTTGATATGCTGAAGTGTTAATATATGATGGCTGGGGTTGTTGAGGATAGTAAAGAGAAGGATTAACGTTAAATTTAGTACCATAATTAGTATTATACAATTGATTATTGTTATATTGAAAATATGCGTTATTATTGTATTGAGATAAATAAGGTTGTTGTTCAACAGGAACATCTAACATGCGATAATGTTGTTGTTGCTGTTGTTGTTGGAATACATCTTGTTGAATTTGGGATTGTTGTTGTTGTTGCTGATCATCTTGATTATCCATGTTATAAAATGGTATAGTAATTGACTAACAATAAATATTTAATTGACATCATGTTCTCTTAGAAAAATAAAGTTAAATAAATTACCATTAAATTAGTTTGCTTGCTTGTTTCTTTTATTTAATAATATTAAAGCTCTTTATTTGAGACTAAATAAATTAAGCTGTAATAATAAAATAAAAAAGAAGAGAAGAGGGTGAAAAAAAAAATAAGGGAAAATGAATAATTCCTAATAAAATTTATAATAGTATTGATAAGCCACTTTTATTGGTTATATAAATAATAGTAGTATAAATCTATCTCTTGTACAAGTTTATAGCATACTATTTATTTTATTGAATATGAAGACCATTTATCCATAGTTTCGAGGAAAGAGAAACAAAAATATAAGTAATGTCTATTTAAGCTTATTACAAGAGGAAGGAACTTTATTCCTAGTAAAAGACAAGAAGTTATTATATAGTGTAAATAGATTCTAATAAAGTAATACTTTAAAAAAGATATACAAGTTACCATTAAATAATACACGCGTAAAATGACTGTATTTAAGTATGTGTATATGTATAATATGTCCATTAAACATACTACAAATATATAAAATAGCTGCTACAATATGAAGTCATTTTTTTTTTTTTTGGCTTGTTTATCATGTAAGTCGGACTTGTATTATTCTTGTTGTTGTATTCACCTCCCTCTTAAACTTGGTTTTTTTTTTTCTATCTATCTATCTATCTATCCTTCTTTCTTTTTTTCTTTCTTTCTTTCTTACCTTTGATTGTTTTAAAATATGGCAGACGAAGAAGTTCAAGATAAGCCCATAAAGAGATGGGTTCCTCTTGAGGCTAATCCTGAAGTAAGCTTATAATGTGCATGTCACAATTATTATTTGAACGTTCTAATTAATTCCCATTTCTGCATAAAATAAAAGATTTGGAATAAGGTAAATAAACTTATTTTACTCTCCTTAAGTATTATACGCCATAATGTATATGAATGCATATATATATATAGATTATTCATAAATGTGGTGTTGATTCATCATACAACTATGTTGATGTTTATGGTAAATTGTATATGTTTATGCTTTATTGAAGTTTAACGTGAAGATATTAGGATTTGAGCCTGAATTATTGGCCATGATTCCTACACCTGTTGAGGCTATGATATTTTTATTTCCTATTACAGAAGCATATGAAAAGTTTAAGAGCGAAGAAGAAGCTCATATTATTAAATGTGAACAAAGTATCAGTCCTGATGTTATTTTTTTTAAACAAACGATTGAGAATGCGTGTGGTATGATTGCCTTATTGCATTCTGTTGCCAGTAATGATGATGAAATTGTTGGTAATACTTTACAAGTGTTTGTTGTTTTATTGATAACTATTTAACTGATTGATTGATTGAATACATATATATGTGTGTGTACATATTTGTGTCTTTTATATACATATATCTAATTATAGGTCCAGGCCTGTTTTATGACATTATTGAACAAGCAAAGAATATGACTGTTGATGAGCGTGTAGAACTTTTAGAGAATTCAAAGGAATTAGCAAATATACATCAATCTGCTGCTAATGAAGGTCAAACAGAGGTAGTTAAGAAGATTGTTTTAAAGTAGAAATAGACACAAAATAGTTAATTTTTTTTTTAAAAAAAAGGCGCCTGATAGGGATGAAGAAGTTGACCTTCATTTCATTTGTTTTATTGAAATTGATCAGCATCTTTATGAATTGGATGGTAGAAAGCTATTTCCTATTAACCATGGAAAATGTACTAATTTTGTTGAGGTTTGTTTGTTTGAAAAAAAAAAACTCCTCTTTTTACCTTTTATATAACACATTCATTATAGAGCTCGGTTAAAGTTATGAAGCAATATATCGCAAGAGATCCTGAACAAACTAATTTCAGTGCAATGGCTTTATGTAAAACAGAGGAATAAAATATTAAATAGGATGGGAGGACCTTGTAATTAGTTACAAGAATGTTATATAATTCATTTTATCTTTACCATCAAGTTGGCAGAATTGTATTTTCCTTAATAAACAGATATTTATCATGTAATTGATTTATTCAAAGTATGCTATTGAATCTACTTCAATTACTTTTTTAAACAAATATGTGCGTGTTCTCTTTATTTATAGCGAATATAAATTACGCTTTGTTAAGACAAGTTGTGATGTTTTCCATTCAAACCTGACTGTAACTAACTAATTCGATCTCATATATTTATATAAACTGAAATATGTAACCACCTAACGAATGCACTTTATATAATTAAGGAGAAAGGAGCTTCATATTACTTTAAAAAGATTTGAACTATACTGCAGATAAAACTATATACATATAAATATATACCGTAGATTATGTAATAGCAGATAAAAATGACAATATACACAATGAGCAGATAATAGACGTAATTGGGTGAAATATAGTATTATAAGCAATAAAAATAATTTATATATTTAACTTTTATTAACACTCAACACACTTGTAAGGAACTTTAACCTGAAATAAGCAAAATGCATTGTATCTGCAAAACAATTAGAATGATATGAAGACTCAAGTAAAGGTGTTGTAATCAATTTGTTATTACTCTATAGATCTGTTTGTATTTACACCTTTTGCCAAAACGATGTCGCGCTTTTTTCTTAAAAAAAAAAAAAAAAAAAAAAAAAAAAAAAAAAAAAAAAGATGTCGTACTGTACAGTGCTCACGGCTGTCTTAAATGAAGCTCAATAAGACTTATGGCTAAACAGTGAAAATTATGGATGATTGTAAAATATCTTTATCATCAATACAAATTTTATAAAGTCGATATAGAAAAAAGTGAGCTTTTTAATATTTAATGATTTTGTGAGAAGCTATTAAATATATATTTTAATACTACCCAGCATTATACCATACATATTATCAGAAAAAAGGGCTATTTAATTAGTTTATACTTTGTAAAAAGATTTTATTTAAAGATTACATTTGAAGATTACATTTGTTCAAGTATTCTTAATCGTTTTTGTAAATTAGCAATCCCTTCTGATTTTCTTTTGATTGAATTTCTTATTTTCAACTTTGCCCTTTCAATATCATCGCGCCAATCATCAACCGTTGATTCAGTTGCATTAGCATTAGTAGTGTTAGAAGTTGGTATATTTAAATTACTATAGTTTTGGTTTGTGATAGATGCAGGGTTGCTATTGGTATTGTCAGTGTTATTTGGAGGGTAACGGCACAGAATTCTTGTCGAGGAAACAATTCTTGGTTGCACCTGAAAGGAACTCTAATAAGTGTGTTGATTATGCGCGTTAATATATTCTCATTGATACAAGCTATAAAAAACTTACGTATATAACAGGCTGATTTCCTATTAGATTTGAGTTGACCATTACTGCTTCTAACCTCGGACACACAACCTTTTTTTTTTGAAGACAATAAATATGGTAAAATGTAGAAGCATCGATCTCCGTTGCGAAATGAATGAGTGCAAAGCTACCAAAAATTATATGTTTGTAAAATTTTATGAGATTCACCTTATTGCTTCTTACCCATCAGCTTCCTTTTTGACCACATGAATAGGTTTAATGACAGAGCATTCAATCATATACCTTTTTATAATTTCATTGCTCGTTTCTTTTAGACAACGATCTGACATTTGGACGTGACATTTTCTGTTATTGCAAGTTATGCACATGCAAAAAAGATTCTTTTTTTTTTTTTTTTTTTTACGCATTGAACAGAAAATAAGGATTTTTTTTTTTTCAAGAAAATAAGGATTTTTTTTCAAGAAAATAAACTAAGGGTGATGATGAAATGCCTCAGAATAGGCTGGCTTTTAAAATAAAATTCGCTATCAAATTTTATATTGATAACTCTGTACTTTGTAATAGAGCCTTCAATGATATCTTCCTATTTGGTAACAGAAGCTGTGATACTTATAAGAATAGGCTGTTAGGTATTAATAAAGTAAGTATTGCTCGATTTATTTATTTTAAAGTAAAGTCATATTCTGTAGCTCAGAATTATTTCTTCACTGGTAGTGCGACCCTATATTTATTTTGCAAATCAGCTTATTCTGAGAGGAAATATTTTGCTTTTGTTATTTCTTTGGTTCAAACTTTTTTTTTTTATTTGGTCATCTTTCGTGGAGGACCTTTGGTTTGCTCTTGTGGCAGGCATTTTGGATGTGGATTGCTAACCACCTCCCTGTGGTCACATCTGGACAATCGCTATCTCTATGGTAGTGGGCTAGGTGTTAGCAGTGTCATATTAGCAAAGATCGTACAGGTATAAATGATACAAGCGTGCGACTAAATGAAAAAAAAAATAAATCTACGATTCAACATCTATCGGGTTCTATCCAGTTTAGGAAGCACATTCATAGTAACAAAGATTATTATGGTATATTTCCCCCCTAGGTCGTCGCTCTATTAACAAACAATGTCTTCATTCACTTTCAAAAAGTGTAAATAAAATCTCACAAAATCATTAAATGTTAAAAAGCTCACTTTTTTCTATATCGACTTTATAAAATTTGTATTGATGATAAAGACATTTTACGATCATTCATAATTTTCACTGTTTAACCATAAGTTTTATTGAGCTTCAAAAATCTTTTATTTAAAACAGCCGTGAGCACTGTACAGTACGACATCTTTTTTTTTTTTAAAAAAAAAAAAAAAGCGCAACATTGTTTTGGCAAAAGGTGTATTTCTTCTTGTAATCCTTTTAAAGACAAGCTATTTGAAATAAAAAGCTGTGTGTATAAAAACCAACATATGAATGAGTCTTTCGATCAGAATTCGACTTTTGTTGGGAAAATGTTTCATTTAAGAAAGCTCTAAAATAACAAAACATGACCATTCTAATAAAGTTAGAAACTTGTTATTTATAATCAAATATTCATTTTAGATAAGTAAATTTTTTTTCTGTATTTATTAGTTAAAATAATGTAGGATAGGGTAATAACTCGAATCTAATTAATTATAAAATACAGGTTAATAAAACTTGATTGCTTTATTATCTATATGAAAAGGAAAAAAAAAGGTAGGCTTTATACAGTATCTTGTTTCATGAGTATATCTATATGTATGTATATATGCTCTATCTTTAAGCATAAATATATTGTCAGATATATATATTCTGTTTGTCTACTATTTCTAAAGCTCTTTATAATTCAATGATATGCACTCTGTCAGCTATTTTGTTTTCAAATCAAGAACAAATCAAATAGGAATATAATAAACAAAAAAAAAACACAGTTATAAGAAAGATACCTGTTCGTCATTTAAACTTTTTACTATGATATCTATTCCTTTCCTTTTGATTCAAAATAAAGAGGATTAGAAATAATACTTGTATAACTTTTTTTTTTTAATTTCAAATCATCGTGTATATTTACCGTTGTTGTTTTTTTTTATTTTGATGTACCTTTAAAAAGAAAGGCTTTTTGTATCACAGGTATAGTCATTATAGCATTGAAAGAGAGAGAGAGATTGTGTGTGTGTATTCGCATGTGCATGTAACAATGATTACCTTGTTAAAATGAGATAACAATGGTATTATTCGGGTGGTAGCAGAAGAATCTTATTGAAATGTCTCCGCGTTAATTCTATAAACTATCTTCATGAGTAAAAGAAAAAAAAACCAGTGAAACCGATTTTAACAGATGATATTACCAAGCGAATCATAATAAATAAACCACGCCATATATCAGAAGTTATATGATCAAGCTTCTTCATAACCATTTTATATGACCTAATAAAGTAACTTGATATAATACACTTGAAATCTTCCTTTTTAACAATTCATTATTATTAAAAGGAAGATTGTATATTTATATCCTATAAACTTAAAGACCTTCAAACACAGTACAAAATACGACTCTATCGGTTAGAATCCGACGCTATTGTCTCGACTATAACTTTTATAGTATTTCGTGTTTAAATTTTTTTCTTGTGATCGTTCAAATTTTGCGGGGTCGTTCGACTTTTTTTTTTTTCCCTCCATCATGAATAATGCAAAGTGTTATTGTTTGCTTTGACCGATACATCTTTCCCCATTACCATAAGAATAGATTAAAGGATGTCAAGAGGGACTCATTTCTTATTTTTCGTCTTATTCTTTAAATATAACATATTTTACCATAGCTTCAAGTACAAATTAGGAATTTGAAAAAAAAAAGAAAAAGTAGTCTGATTGTGGTTGTAACTTGGATTTGGCAAAAGGAGACCAGTTTATAAGTTTGATAATTATTACCAGCGTTCTCTGGTTGACAAGGTGTTTGTATTGCCATGTACTAATGCATATTCTTCTCTCTCAGAAAGAGATTTGATAAATCAAAATGAATTGTTTAATCAGCAAGAAAACATTTATGGAATTATGAAAGGTAAACTAATAACAACTATTTGATTTATTTTCATTTTAAACCAACGTGTTTATTTTAATGTTAATAATGCTTATCTTGTTTTATTTCAACCAATAATGTTGCTGATTTAAAACAATTTCTCAGTTAATAAGAAACAAAAAAAAAATGAATATCAATGCAATGCCTAACAAACTTTCCCCTCCCACCCCTCCCCCAATTATTTAGGAACAATAAGAGCATAAAGAAAACAAAATAACTTCAAAACATTAGAAAGAGATCAGCTGTTAAATAATGAAGAAGTGACCAAGTTATTTGTTGATCGAAACCCATGCAAACAAAGATCAAAAGAATAGCCTTGTTTTATTTAATGTGTTTATTATATTAACTTCTTACAAAAAAAAAGAGAGTGAAAGCTAAGAGGACATACTTTCTAAATTGGCTTTCATTTATTTCAATATGTCTTTTCTGCAAAATTTGTTCCTGGAAGATTATGTGTGTGTATGTGTCTTATAGTTTAAAGATTCAGAATCTATTCGTACATACACTAGTAAATAAAATAAGCTTTAATAAATCTTTATTGAAACAAATGCTGATATCTTTAAAAGTCCCGCTCTATTCAACTGAGTGTATTTTTCAGCAAAAAAAAAAAAAAAAAAAAAAAAAAAAAAAAAAAAAAATTGTGTAGCTTGCTCACAAATGTAAATTATAAACAAAGGTTCAATTGTGCTGTTGAAAGCATGTACCAGTCCTTTTTTCTTATAGACTGTAGACTTTGAACAGGTCGATTCTCTCTCTCTCCCTTTTTTAATTACCAATTTAGGTTAAAATATTTTTCATTGGAACTAAAACCTTGTTTATTATTATTATTATTATTATTATTCAGCTTCTTCTATCTGCCTTTATAAACAGGTAGGAGTTGCCTAACATTTTTTTTTCCCGCAAAATATTATCCCCCATAAAAAAAAAAGAGGAGATGTATTACAATTCTGTAATTTTACGTTTTTGGAATCAAAAAAAAAAAATTAACGGATCATTTTAATATTCAGATCGACATCTTAACTGTTATTGGTTTTATAGTAGGTAAAGGATGCACAAGAAAAAGGCTCTTATCAGATGGTGACTAATAGTTACGATGAAGAATAACATATTTTCATCTTAAAAAAAAAGGGGTAAGAAAGAGAAAAGAAAAAGAAACATGCGATGTACCTTATTTTTAACTTCATTACTGCTTTTCTTAAGAATGAAAAAAAAAAAAATAGACTGAGATTTACATGTTCTACAAAAAAAAAAAAAAAAAAAAAAAAATTGTTTCATTATATTTTATTTCATCTGAAGATAATTTGTCATTGTATTATTCACTGATAATGGAATCTTCTTTATTTTCTTATTTGGGTATGATTTATTCGTGTATCCCAATTGTAATCGGACATTTTTTTAGTCTAATTCGCGTCATTACAATGTAGATTTTATAGTAAGTTTTAATCTATTTTAATACATTGTTATGAATTTGTTATTAGAAGGACTTCATTTTAAGGACGAACAAAAAAAAAAGATAAAAAAGGAGAAAATGATGTTAGTAATGCAATTGCAAAGGTATAGATGTACACAAAGTTAGTTTATGTTTACAAATGATAAACAGACCTTAACGGATCTTTAAATTAAAAAAAAAATCTGATAATATTTTTTAGTTAAAATCAGATACCGATTATATTGTTGTACAGCTTCGGAATTAAACAAAGTGGAGTACCCATGTTACCGGTTAATCAATAATGATCTTGGGGTGCAACAAAAAAAAAAAGGATCTTCAAAACAATTATATATAAAAAGGGTCTTTGGATTGTCAATTTTTCATATATCCACACACATTTACGTTTATTTTATCAATTTTTAAAGATGCGTTTCTCTATTATTGCACTTGCATTTTTATTCACTATTTTAAGTATTGTTCGCGCAGAGGTGGCTATGAGCTATCCCTCTACTCAATTGGTAAAGAATAGATAGATTGTTTTTTAATGCTTTGTATAGATTTAAATATTTTCAAAGTATTAACCCTAATATTATAATATCCCTTCTTTTAGTTAACCGGTGATAATATTGAAGAAGAACTAACTCGTCGAATTACTTTTATGCGACGTACTGATGAAGAAAATGGACACACAAAAGCATCTGGTAGTCAATCTGAAAATGCTAGTTCCCCAACTGTTAGTTCAGGAAATGATGGTGATCATGCTACTGGTAGCAAAAAAGAAAAAGAAACTCATTCCTCTCCAGCTAATGAACCAGCAGCTAAAAAGACAACTACTACTGCCAAAAATAATAAGAATGGTAGTTTCAATAGCCCTACTATCTTGCAAGGTGGTACCTTCTTTTACATTGCCATTAGTGTTACTACTTTCCTTTGGATTACTGGTAAAGCCATTGATATCCAAATGAATCGTCAAGAGCGTTATGCTGAAAAAATAGCCAATAGTATCTAAATCTTTCCTATTTGACATATCCATCATACATATCTATAACATGCATACATACACTTATTACTTTCCCTCCCTCTTATATATATATATATACCTTTAGAAGAGCGAACTATATTATTCATTTCCCTCAAAGATAACAAACAAACTTGTATTGACTTCAAATTATCCCAATTTTATTATTATCTCTAATGTACGCATATTCCCTAACTCTATCAGTCTCGCTTTACTCCACTTTTCTATATATATTTATTATACACATTATTGATTATTAACTGTATAATTTCTTATTTTCTATCATATCAATCAAAAATAAATAAACGCTGTAATATAAAATCAAATGTCTTTCTAATTAATTCAGTTAATATTATAATTTATATACATTTAAGCCATAAAGTTCCTTTTATCTACTTTATGCAAGACTTTTATTATTTGTAATTAGTTTAATGCCACCCCCTCCCC
The DNA here is from genome assembly GCF_025118155.1 of Cokeromyces recurvatus. NCBI lineage: Eukaryota > Fungi > Mucoromycota > Mucoromycetes > Mucorales > Mucoraceae > Cokeromyces > Cokeromyces recurvatus. The sequence goes on along the minus strand of NW_026251424.1, from coordinate 18,034 downwards.
CTTTTTAGTAATAATATATGTAATAAATATACTAATAGAGTAAATAAAACACATTTATTCCCTTATGATATCAATAGTAAATGACTACAAAAAAAAAAAAAAAAAAAAAAAAAAAAAAAAAAATACATGGAAAAATGCATGTATTTAACCAGCTGAATAGAAAAAGAAAATTGGATTTATACTTGTAGCAAATATAGAAATTATTAAAAATAATTCTTCAGTCAGATAACCCCACAATTTTTGATTGGCAAAAATTGATTATTTTATTTTATTTTATTCCATTGTATTTCATTGCGTTTCATTGCATTTTATTTTATTTATTTACTTTTTTAATTTTATTTAGTTGATTTTTTTTTTTCATTTAGAACCGAGAGTCATCATCATCATTCTTAACATTGAACTTTATTATACATCATGGCACTGTTGTCATTGACACAGATTGCACATCAGTTACGAAATGCTTTACTTAATAAAGCCAATATAAGGAAATCTTCTACAGATAGTAATAAGAAATCAGTTGTACTTTATCCTCGTCTTATAAAATCGGGTCATGATGCCATAGTTGTAACAGCAACAACAACAACAACAACAGCAAATGGCTTAAATATTCCAGTTACATCCTATTATATACCTCCTCGAGCACCTATTGTTTTATGTCATGGTCTTTATGGATTTGATAAACTTGGACCTGATGCCTTCCCTTTATTGCAAATACATTATTGGGGAGGAATAGAGAATGCATTAGCCAAACTAGGTGCAAAAGTGATTGTGACAAAGGTGCCATCTACAGGAAGTATTTGGCTTCGAGCGTATACTTTACATCAAATTTTAAAGTCTATTTTAAAAGAGGACATTAATTTTGTAGCTCATTCAATGGTATATTGTAAATAAATAAATTAAATATACATACATACCATACCATACCATACAAATATGTATATTTATATGAATAATAGATCTATTTATGGATACATAGACTTATACATTAAAGTCATAAAATAGGGTGGTTTAGACTGTCGATATTTAATTACACACATGTTAGATCGACCTTATAAAATTAAATCTTTAACAACCATTTCGACTCCTCACCGAGGTTCTCCTGTAATGGATTGGTTTAGAGATCATATTGGTGTAGGCACCATGACGAGTGATGCAGCTTTAGTAGCAGCTGGATTGACCAGTAAGAATAAAAACAAATTTTTAAATCAATTCATTCGACTGGTAGATACAGAGGCTTATGCTAACTTGAGTACAGATTATTGTAAGCATCATTTTAATCCTCACACCCCGAATGATCCAAAGGTTGCTTATTATTCTTATGGTGCCAATGCTTCTTTCCCTCCTTGGTCCTTACTCAATCTACCTTCAAAATGGATCAGAGAAAAGGAAGGTGAAAATGATGGTCTTGTTAGTGTAGAAAGTGCAAAATGGGGACACTATATCAAGACCTTGGACGCTGATCATTGGGATCTAAATGGTCAAAGGTATATTCTATATATTTATTATACTTGGATTGTATTATGTAATACTCATACTAGTTAGTAAAAAAAAGATATAGATGGAGACATACTCGCAGTAATTTCTTTTCGAATAATACTAATAGATTCAATACTATCGATTTCTACATGGAACTAGCCACTCGTCTATATCAAGAAGGACACTAATAAATAACTGAGTTATAATTTATGTAGTAACCCCAACCCCTCCCCTCCCCTCTTTCATAATATAATAATAATAATATAATATATTATATTATATTAATAAAACTAAAACTTCTATAGCCCTTTACTCTCTTTTATATTTATTTATTTATCTACTTATTTATTTATTTTTATTTGAATTCCACATTAAGCATGTCTTTACATTTTAAAAAAAAGAATGGTAAAGAAAGACAAGACACAATTTCACAAAGTACACCTCAGACATTTGAAGATGCTGAATACAACAAAGTCCTTGAAGGAATTAAACGAATCTATAAACATAAAATAAAACCTTTAGAAGTTACATATAATTTTGAAGGTATATACTAATAAACAAACAATTTGATTTTATATGTCTGAAACAATTCTCTTTGATAAATACTTGATTTAGGTTTTCATTCAGCTCCTTTAACTGACTCAGATATTGAGGCAAAACCAATCGTGCTTCTTATTGGTCAATATTCTACAGTAAAACACAATGTCATTCATATTAGGTCTATTGCATACTCAAACAGTATTATTATTTTAGGGTAAAACAACTTTTATTCGTTTCTTATTAGATAAAGCCTATCCTGGTGAACATATCGGTGTTGAACCAACAACAGATCGATTTGTTTCGGTCATGTATGGAGCAGAGGAACGTGTTATTCCAGGAAATGCTGCTGCTGTCAATCAAGACTTACCCTTTCAAGGTCTTAATCGATTTGGTCAAGCCTTCTTATCACGATTTCAGGTATAATACATTATATTTCCTCAAGGAAGGAAAACAACAATAACAACAATATCAACAACAACAACTTAAAAAAAAAAACTTATGCGCTACTCTAGGTCTCTCAAACAAACTCAAATGTATTAGAAAATATGACGATTATTGACACACCAGGAATTTTAGCAGGGGATAAACAGTTGGTTGAGCGAGGATATGATTTTACAAAAGTGATTGAATGGTTCGCAGAGAGATCAGATTTGATTCTTTTAATGTTTGATTCGCACAAGCTAGATATCTCAAATGAATTCAAGTTAGCCATCCATTGTCTTAGAGGACAAGAAGAAAAAGTCCGGGTGGTGCTTAATAAGAGTGACATGGTAAGTCAACAACAACTCATGCGTGTTTATGGTGCGATGATGTGGTCCCTTGGTAAAGTCGTGCAGACACCTGAAGTGATGCGTGTCTATTTAAGTTCCTTTTGGACTGAGAAACCCCCCAACTGTTTTGAGGATTGTCGTGACCTCATTGAGGCGGAATCAAAAGATTTGTTGAAGGATTTAAGAGAACTTAAAAGAAATGCTGCGATCAGAAAGATCAATGAGATTGTAAAACGTGCTCGTTTAGCACGTGTGCATGCCCTCATCATAAGCCATTTTAAGAAAGAAATGCCTGCAATGTTTGGTAAGAAAAAGAAACAAGAAGCACTTTTAAAGAATATTGAAGCTGAATTTGGCAAGATTCAACAAAAATACCATTTACCATCAGGAGATTTTCCTAATCCAGATCGGTTTAGACAAAGTTTAGCCCTTTATGATATGGACAAATTCAAATCATTGAAAGATGACTTGCTGGAAAAAGTAGATGAGGTAGGTATACGCGATGATAATGATAATAGAAACAGGTGTGTGGAGGAGAGGGAGGGAGGGAGGGAGTGAAGAAAGAAAGGAACTAGCTGTATATAATACTATATATCTAGGCTTTATCTAATGATCTTCCTAAACTCATGTCACAATTTCCAACTATAAATCCAGAGTTAACTCAGAGTGAAAGAAATCCGTTCCAAGCAGAGATGATACCTGGAACAGGCGAATTCCCACCTTCTTACTGGGACTTTGATTCTATCGATAAAAATGTTTATTTACCTCGATTTCAATCCTTAGGTCCTCGTCATGGTAAAGTAGCTGGTGCTGATGTGAAGCCTGTGTTGATGGAAAGTCGATTGCCCAACGATCAACTAGCACATATCTGGCGACTAGCTGATTTTGATAACGATGGGTACATGGATATTGATGAATTTTCTATTGCCATGCATTTGATACAAGCAGCTCGAAATGGGGCCACTCAGTTACCTGAAAGATTACCTCCTACTTTAATGCCAAAAAGGAAGTTTTGATAAAATATTCAAGGGAATTGCTTTTTTTCTTCTTCTTCCTTTTTTGTTGTTATTGTTGAATTATATAATAGATTAGGATAATAGGTTTCACGTATATTTTATAAATCGTTGATCAAAGTAATAATTTTAAATTTAGTTACTCATTGAAATGTCGAGCTTTTTTCATTTTATTTTTTTTTTTCTTCATAATAGCAATAGCAGGTACATGTCAAAAACATGAACCTTGTCATGGCTGCAAATTTGCATAAGATAATAATGACAACACATAATATAATGTAGTTCATGAAAAATATCAGCTATTATTGATTGATAAATAAAGATTAGTTTTCGAATTCATATAATCCGTGAAATCTGATCATGTATATATTCCTTTTGACAAAAAAAAAATAAGTTAAAATATTAATATTTTAATTCTTTTAATACAAGTGCTATTTGTTAAAAATATACATGTAATATAACTATTATTAATAAGAATTCAAATAAAACAATGACATTAACTTTTTTCAATAAAAGAAGAAAAAAGAAAAAAGTTCGAGACGCCGAAAAAAATAAAGTAAAATAAAATATAAACCCTGCAATTTATTATAGTAATTTTTTCTTTTTTTTATTACTAGTTCTTTTTTTTTTTTACCATTTTCCTTTATAACTCATTAGCTGTTCAATGTCTACATAATGAGCATTGTAACAAAAGCAGTGAGGCTAAATAAGAAATTATTATTCTATAGAGCAAATAGATTATATACAACACAACAAGTTACAAGACAAAAGAAGAAATATTTGTATTTAGGAGGTACAACAGCAGCTGTATGTTCAGTTGCAGGGTTTCAATGGTATGAATCTGACTATCAACATCGAGTACGACATTTTGCTATAGCCATGCAACGCATCAGTATAGCGACTAAAGTGGGTATTAACGTTGCTCTCGACTATAAAAGGACACAAATGAAAAAATATGAAACAGAAGAAAAACGACTAGAAGCTAGGCAACAATGTCATCAACGATGTGCAGAACGAGTTTTAGATGGATTGCAAAGACTTGGAGGCATTTATGTTAAGCTTGGCCAACATGTTTCGGCCATGACATATATTCTACCTTTAGAATGGACAACAACCTTAGCAGTACTACAGGATCGATGTGACCCATCCTCTGCGGAAGACATTCGTCAACTCTTTTTGTCAGATTATGGACAACCCTTAGATGAAGTATTTGATGAATTTGATTGGACGCCTCTTGGTGTAGCATCCCTAGCACAGGTTCATAAAGCCCGGCTACGGCAGAAGCATGAATGGGTAGCTGTCAAATTTCAACATCCGCGTCTCGATGAATTCTCCCAAATTGATCTCACTACTGTGACATTCTTAGTGGATACCATAAAACGTATATTCCCCGACTTTGGTTTTGAATGGATCTTACAGGAAATGAAGGAATCATTACCTCAAGAGATGAATTTTGAACATGAAGCAGACAATAGTTACCGAGTAAAAAAAAATTTTGAATATGAAAGGAAACATCATACTACAGCATTAGTTGTGCCTGATATTGTTTGGGCCAAAAGAAGAATTCTTTGTATGGAATGTAAGTTTATTTTAAATACCTTACCTTTTTATTATTATTTGAATGAATACTTACTTGTTGTGGTGTTTTTTTTTGTGTTGTTATTATAGTTATTGAAGGAGCCCGTATAGATAATATGGAATATATGAAGACGCATGGTATTGATCCATCACAAGTATCGACGGAGATAACACAGGTGTTTTCTAAAATGATGTTCCTTGATGGGTTTGTACATTGTGATCCACATCCAGGCAATATACTGATTCGACCTGCTAAGGATCCTAAATCGAAATTTAAATTTGACCTTGTTCTATTAGATCATGGTCTCTATCGTACATTAACTGATGAGCTTCGTACAGACTATGCACATTTATGGACATCTTTGATTCGTGGAGATGAAGAGGGTATTCGTAAATACTCATTACGTGTTGGTTGTCGTCCTGAATCTCATCGTTTATTTGCATCTCTTTTGACTGGACGTGAATGGTCTACGATCGAAGCAGCTGATCTCTCTTCAGATCGTACAATTACTGAGGTCAAGCGTGTCTCTGGACGTGCAAAGAATTTTGTTACACGTATTTATGATATTCTAGAAACATTACCGCGGATTGTATTATTATTGTTAAAGACATGTGATCTCTTGAGAGGACTTGATGAGACATTAAGGCAGTCTGGAGATAAATATATGACCTATGCTTTGATGGGTAAATTTTGTGCAGAAGCTGTTTGGTTAGATGCTAAATCACACCTCTTGAGCCGTATACGAGAATCAAGCCAGTTTATGAATAGCCTACAATTAATTAAAAGTTTAATCGTATCTTGGTGGGAATATCAAAGCCTAGAATATGGTTTATGGTTCTATCGATTACAAGCAAATGCTCGTACTCAATGGTCTTTGATATGGCATCGTAGTATATTTGAAGAAGAAAAACGAAAATATAAGCATAAGCCAACAGATATTGCAGCCTTGATAGCGCCTTTAAAATAAGAATAGAACTTTGTATAGTATACCTCTTTTTTTTTTGTTATATTTTGTTATATTTTGTTTGTTTTTGATACAAAGAAAAAGTTAATATACGATGGATAGTATTTGTGTAAAATGTTAAATAGACCAATGGTATCAATATCTAAACTATATATCTTTATATTATGCTTAGTATATAGGAAAGTGAATTGATATATGCTATATTCCATTAAGCTAGCATCCTATTTCCTTTTTGTTGACCTAATAATTAAGCTTGTTCATATAAGTATAATAATAATAACCAGAGAATTTTTTTTATTTATTATTAACAGAGTGTTAACCTATGGAGTTTAGCGAAATACAGCAATAGATATTCTTGTATAAAATTGAAATTCATAGGAATATTTTGAAAAGCTATTATAAACACTTTTGTAAGGAGAAGAAAAAAAAAAGGAATGTATTGGATTTTAAGAAAGATTGTTTTAAAACATTGACCTCTTTTTTTTTTTTTTTCTAAAGTAAAGCATATATTCTAATAAGGTTTAGAATAGGTTAACCCAACATGAACTGTATTCTGGGGGGGGGAGATTACTGGAATACTAACTTTCGATCATGCACAATTTATCAGTTGAGAAAAATGAAAGCGAGTCTTGTTAACAAAAATATGCATACACATACACACACACACACACACACACACACATGTATATATATCTGTCTATTTTGGAGATTAATTCCTGTTGATTTCCCATAACCGAGGATATCAAAAGGTAGTTCAAGTATTTGTGTCCAAAAAAAAAAAAAAAAAAAAAAAAAAAAAAAAAAAAACTATAAAAGCAGCCGTTTTGCATTTATATTTCTGATTAAATTGTACTAATAAAATGATTACAGGTGAACACATTTTCGGAAATAATTTTAAAGACAAAGTTGCAGTAATTACAGGTGGTAGTCGTGGTATTGGTAAGGCTGTTGCAGATGCTTTAATTAAAAGAGGCGCCAAAGTTGTTATTGGTGATATCCTTGAAGCGGAAGGTCAAGTACTTGTGAATACCTATAATGAGTTGTAAAGAATAAAAAAAGAAAAAGAATAGTATTAATTACTAGACTCATATGGTTTATAATAGAGCTAACGAAAAAGTGGCTATATTTATCCGTACAGACGTAACAAAGTATGCAGACAATCAAGCTCTTTTTAAGTTAGCTGAACATGAATTTGGAGGTGTTGATGTAAAGTTATTCTTTAAACATATACTTTAAAATGATATTTATTATGTTGCTTATTCATAGCTTGCTTTACTGAATGCTGGTATTGGTTCCAATGCTAACTCTACTTTTTCACCAATGGATGGTAAATAATGATACTCTTAAAAATAGGATTTTTTTTTAATTGATTCAAATTAATTTTATAGACCAGTTAGATGAGAGGATTATTGACATTAATACAACAGCTGTTATTAAAGGGACTAAAGTCGCAGTCTTACATATGGCTAAAAGAGGTGGTGGCTCTATTGTTCATCTCGCTTCAGTAGCAGGCTTTTATTCTTCTTTGTAATTTAATGCACAGTTTAAAAAAAAATTGAAAGAAAAAAAGAAAATGACAGAATATTTTTTTTTATTGTTGCATTGTAGTGAGTTTGCAAGCTATAATGCATCTAAACATGCAGTTATTGGTTATACTCGTTCATTTGATTTCTTACCACGCATTTGTAATGTTCGCGTGAATGCTTTATGTCCTTATTGGGTTGGTAAGTCAACAACAACAACAACAAAAAAAAGGGGGAGAGGTCCAAATCCAATTAACATAACAAATATTAATTATTTATATAACATGCTTAATAGAAACTGATTTAATCCAGTCTATTACTAATCTAGAGACACCCTTACAAACATATGTTAAACTTTGCCCTAGGACACCTATGCAAACAGTTGTAGATGGTGTTTTAACCTTATTTGCAGATGAATCTATGAATAGTAAGTATATCTTCTTTTACACAACATAATAGTCCTTTTATAAAGTGTATATATTAAATGGGTTTCTACATAAATATAGTCCAGACTTTGATGGCACTTCCAAAGGGTCTTGAGATTATGGAACCTATAAGACCTTTAGGTAAGTTAAGTGAGTTACCAAGGAGGCCTAATACACTAATTGATCAATTTATATGACAGATTTATCTAGTTCTGTTAACAAAGGTTCTGAAATGAAAGCATATGCAGATGAAGTCATTCCTAAACTGAAGGCACAACTTAAAGCTGCTATCACAAAATATAATATTTAATAAATAGCTAATCTTTTCATATTTATCCAATACTAATACATGTTCCCTTCTTGTTACTACTCAATAAAGTAACTAGAAAGCAATTTCTTTGTTTTGAGAGTATTTTAACTATTCTCATTATAGCTTATTTCCTTTAATCTTTTATTATTTTTTATATATAAATTTAGAATAATGCAAATATTTAATCTATTCTATCATCTGCCATGTTTGGCAGTCATTCCTCTTAGAGGATTTTATAAAGACTCCAGAATAATTGTAGTCGTCATCACTTAGTTCATAATAACAGTCTTTTCAATCCTATATTTTGTTCTATTATGTGAATTGTATATGTATTGCTTCGAAATTACATCAAAATTTTTCAGTAGGTACACTGTCTCTAGTTATTATAGACAAAATGAACTATGTTATATAACAAGGAAGTATAGTTTTACATGCTTCTAATTATAATGTAATCAAGCATGTATGCTTCATTAAATAAGGGGTTTTCTTTTAAAAAAAGCATATTTTATTATCTCCGAATCAATCTTTACAGAAGATTTTCACCTGCCAAATTTGGCGAAGATGGATAATCTAATCTTTTTTATTTTATTTGTTTATTTGATTTAAGATACTTGGTATATCCTTTTTCCTCCTACATTTTATTCCAACTCTGCTTTAATAATGATTTTATCTTTCTCATCTAGAATTGCTTATCGTTCACGTATTCAAACTACATTAATACCCTATCAACGTATTATACCCTCTCTTCATCGAAATTATGCAAGTAATTCTTCAGTGACCGATACTCAAAACTTGATAGAAAAAATTGTACAAAAATATGCAGTAGACCTTCCTGAAGGTTATAAAGTTAAAAGTGGTGATTATGTCACCATATGTCCTCATCACGTATTAACCCATGATAATACTGGTGCCGTTATTCCCAAGTAAAAAATAAAATATAATATTATATAACATGCATGCATAGATTAATATTATGTTTGTATGTAGGTTCAAGTCGATTGGTGCTACCAAAATATATAATAATAAGCAACCTGTATATGCCTTGGATCATGATGTCCAAAATAAATCGGAAAAGAATCTCCAAAAGTACGCTAATATTGAAAGTTGGGCTAAACTACATGGTGTTGACTTTTATCCAGCAGGTCGTGGTATTGGACATCAAGTGATGATTGAAGAAGGCTATGCATTTCCTAATACTTTAACAGTGGCTTCTGATTCACATTCCAACATGTATGGTGGGATTGGTGCATTAGGTACACCTATTGTTCGAACAGATGCTGCTGCAATTTGGGCTACAGGACGAACATGGTGGCAAATTCCACCTGTTGTCAAATTAGAATTAACCGGTAAATTACCTCAAGGAGTTACAGGTAAAGATGTGATTATCACACTCTGTGGATTATTCAACAAGGATCAAGTGTTAAATACAGCTATTGAATTTCATGGTTCTCAAGAAGCGCTTTCTAGTATTTCGGTAGAGGATCGTTTGGCTATTGCAAATATGACAACTGAATGGGGAGCTTTAGCAGGTGTCTTTCCTGTAGATCAACTTACAATTGATTACCTTCGCAAACGTCAAAAGCGTATCGAATATGTTTTAAACAAACTTTATCCTGATAGTGAAAAGCGTATACATCCTCGTATTAATGATAATACCATTCAAGCTTTAATTGAGAATCCTATTACACCATCACCTAATGCTAATTATACGAAAATCTTAACTCTTGATCTTTCAACATTATCTCCTCATGTATCTGGTCCTAATAGCGTGAAGGTTGCAACACCTATTGCTGAATTAGAAAGTCAAAATATTAAAATTAATAAAGCATATCTAGTATCTTGTGTTAATTCACGTGCAAGTGATCTAAAGCAAGCCGCTCAAATTCTAAAGGATAAGAAAGTCAAGGAAGGAGTTGAGTTTTATGTAGCAGCAGCAAGTTCTGAAGTACAAAAGGAAGCAGAAGAAGCAGGTGATTGGCAGACATTAATAGATGCAGGAGCCAAGGTATTACCTGCAGGCTGTGGACCTTGTGTGGGACTTGGTAAAGGTTTATTAAAGGAAGGTGAAGTTGGAATCTCAGCTACAAATAGAAACTTCAAGGGACGTATGGGTTCCCCTAACGCCCTGGCCTATTTGGCTTCCCCTGCTGTTGTAGCAGCTTCTGCGTTGGCAGGTAAAATTGCAGGTCCTAGCGATATTGCGCAGAAGTATCAAGAACCTAAATTTACTATCAAACATATCTCAAATGATATCAAACAAGATACATCAACAAAAACTGAAGTCCTTCCTAATTTCCCTTCTATTATTCAAGGAGAAATTCTTTTCTGTCCAGCCGATAACTTGAACACAGACGGTATTTATCCCGGAAAATATACTTATAATGATGATTTAACAGCCGATGATATGAAGAAGGTTGTTATGGAAAACTATGACCCCAATTTTGTGAATATTGCTAAATCTGGTGATGTACTTGTCGGTGGATTTAACTTTGGTACAGGATCTTCTCGAGAACAAGCTGCCACAGCCATTAAATCTCGAGATATTCAAATAATGGTAGCTGGTTCTTATTCTGATATTTTCAAGAGAAATTCAGTTAATAATGCATTATTATTAATTGAATCACCTGAATTAGTAAATGATTTGAAGGCAGAGATAGGTACAGCAGATTTGACAAAGCGAACAGGATGGCATATCACAATTCATGTAGCTGAAGGAAAAATGATTGTTCGTAAAGAAAACAAGGAAGAGAAATTATATAATGTTGGTGCTCTTGGAAAGAGTGTTCAAGAAATTTGGTTAGCCAATGGTCTCGAAGGTTGGGTTAAGGAAAGATTATAAATAAATAAATAAATAAATTATTATAGATTAAAAAGAATACATGTTCTTTATTTTATGTTATTTTTTATAATGTTTTTCCCAGTTCTACTTTCTTTTTATATGCTCTCTCTGCTCTATAAACAATTCGGTCAATTAATCCAGCTACAGTGAATACACCTCCAACAATAGCCAAGACACCAGTTAGGAAACTATTAAATGAAGTACGTGTCTCATTGTAAGTAATTTGCATTGGTGATATTTCCATCATAAAGAAGACACCAGGTAGTCCATTTACTATGTTCTTTTTTTCGTTTTGCGTCACAGAATATTGGTTTGTTAAAGTAGGGATGCCATGAATGGGAACAAGCTTTGTAGATACAATTTTTAAAAAATATTGATACATAGAGTTACCTAAAAGAAAAATAAATAAATAAATCTGATATGATAGGTAGATTAATTTCGCCTATTACTTTCACTTGTAGATTTAGATACACCAGCTAAAGCATTAGTAACAGCTAAAATATCTTCAGTTTCATCCTTTGTATCAGGTCCAAATTTTAATTTATGAATTGTATGACTAAAATCATATTTATGTCCATCTGGAGCACCAGCAGCAAACTCCCTAAGATCATGTATATGCATTGAACTAGATTGAAAGGCCTCACCAGGGGCAATATGAAAATTGCCTCTTACCTTATTGACCAATAAATGACCATGGATATTACATCCTTCTTTTGACTGTTTTTCAAGTTTCTCTAACCAGCCTTCTCGTATACATTGATCAATTTTTTTCATATCTACCCTACCCCAACCCATCTTGACATACGCTTCGCGTACATCCTGACATGTATTACAGCAACCATCCTCACGCAAAGATCTAGCGCCATAACAACTTCCACATTCCTCTGCTGGCTGCAATGCTTTTGAAGCATCTCCTGTTTGATCTCCCAAAGCTAAAAGAAGAAAAAAAAAATTAATGATTAAATATAGATGATCGTTAACAAAAACTTACGAACAGTTTCTCCAACTTCCAGCGGAATGCCATCTAAACTGAGTCTAACTTTAGTAATATCTTGAGAATAACTAGAAGAATGTTCCCCAGTATCATCCATAATGTCCACATTCAACACTAAATTATAAGTAAGATGAGTTAAGTTGGATAAATATAGTATTTGATTTTCTTTCATTTTCTTTACTATGACAAGGAATGTTATGAAAGGTGATGTTAAAGTTGATTGGCATTTTTTCTTTTCTACTTTTATCTACCACTAGACTTGGTTTCCAAATAGGTGTTCTATATGCAATTAATTCAGAGAAAACGAGAGTAAGAATAATAAGTGTACTTATAATAGTGACTACATGCAAGAAGATTAATTGTCATTATTATTATTATTATTATTATTGAATGAAGAAAAAATACAATTTCAAAAATGCTAGCATGAAGATGATGTACCTGATGCGCCTGTCACTGTTTTAACACGGAAATCGTCTAAAGTTTTTGCATAACCATCTAGTTGTCGTAGATTGCCAAATAAAAAACCTTTCTTGGCCATCTTTATAACAAAGTAAAAAAAAAAAGTAAGAAAAGATTATTTGCTCATTGCAAATATTAAAAAATAAAATAAAATAAAAATAAAAATAAATAAAAATGTATAATAATTTTATGAATCTCCTATTCAATCTTGAGCAAAATCTTAATCGCATTATTCTTGTATAAGTAAATATTTTTATAAAAAAAAAGGCCATAACTAAAGGAATCTACAGTTTAAACGATCAGTAGACTTTAAAGTAAAGTATTCAGACAATTAGCATAGAATAGAGTGATTGATAAAGATTAAATATTATTGTTTGTTATCAGAATTCTTCTTGTATAAAAATTGATGTTTGCTTCTGCGAATAGACACAAATTGATCAATAAAGTTGGGCTGTAATAAATATTATAGTTAAAGATGGATGCAGTCATATCTATAACATTTAACAATATATTCTTAAACATATTGTTTGCTTGCTATTGGACAGATGTATTTAATTCAGATCAAGAAATATATGAAGAAGCTCAAATCATTTCTGTAACGACTTTGAATTATTCAAGTAAAATATTCCTTTAATAAGTATAATTACAATACCACGCAATAAAATCTTAACAAAAATAGTATTTATTTTTGTTTTTTTTTGTTTTTAGCACTTACATAGCAACACAGACTCCTTTTTAAGCGTAAACTAACTGATAATAACATGATTTCTAAACATATTTAAATGACACTTTGAAGATTACATTTCTTTAATAGAAGAGACTGCGCTTATATATCAGAGTTAAAAATATAATAATTAAAAACTAGGCTACTCTGATAGACTATATATTAAGAAGCTTTAAATATTCGTTAACCAGCCAGACTATGAAGCCGCCAGTTTTACATTATTCTTTTCACCCAAGATATGAGCCTTCTTATTCGTATTTTTATTTTAATTTTATAATTTCAAGTTTCTCAACTAAAGCATTCATAATTGAACAAATTTTTAAGACTGAGCTACCTGAGCAACAGGAGGGAATGGATTATCTTTACTGAGTACGAGAAACATTTTTTCGTGTGATAAATAGCCTTTCATATATCCCTAATACATAATAGTAAAAAATCTAATAGCATTTTCTCCTTCATTCTTTCTTTCTTACTTTATATATCATATTGGCTAACATCCATTCAGCTTCTTCAATTTCTACCTGTAACCCTTCAAAATCTAATGCTTGTTTAAATGTACCAATAGGAATTCTTGTATTATTATTCAAAATAAGGTATCTAATATAAGATTTGGTTTAGAAGTTATTTTGAGATAAACTTACTATATAATCTTACACTTTTCTAAATAATTGTCTTATGGCAATGCTTTCGGATTTTTCAATTGCAAAGTAAGTTCCTTGTCGAATTAACATTGATTCCGATTGAGCCAATGCAACATTGAATGATTTAACATTACCCCTCTTTATCGAAATAGCCAAATTCTCATACAATTGTTTTGCTTTTGGAAACTTTTTAAATAATACGGTGGTTGGTAAAATACCTCTCATTAATTTGATGGGTAATAATGTCTGTAAAATCAGCCTAATAAAATAATCCAAGTTAGTATTATTAACAATACATTTTATGTAAACATGTGTATATGTACTCTTTGTTTTTAATGCTTTTATTTGTACATTCTCTAAATGCTAAATTCAATTCATGTTCTGCTTTAGCATAATCTTCTTCCAAAAAATAAAGTCGACCTAAATAATATCTGAATGTTACTCGGTCACTCTTTGGAAATTCCTCAAGAGGTGGCATATCTGCTGCTTTCACAGCACGCAAAATATTTTTACAAAGATTTTGTTGCTTCAACTATATATCCAAATGTAAATAACATAACTATTAATCTATTATAGAGTTACCTTGAAATAAATACGAAATAAAATACCAATAATTGAATAAGTTCCATATTTCTTTGAAGTTGCCAACATGCCTCTATCTGTAATGCAATAAGTAAATGATTTACTAATTACATTGGCTGCCTCTTCTAATTTTTTACGCTGTCCTTCAACAGCTGTATCTAATGACATATCTGCTTGTGTTGCAATTATTCGCAAGTCATTGTTGATAACATAAAGAATAGGTAAACACCATCGCGTCATATTTGGCATACCTCTTTGAAAGGCTCTAATAATAAAAAAAATTAATAAAGACTGAATATTTTATCCATAACAACACATTACTGAACAAGCTCCTTCTGCGATTCAAAAGCTGCTTCGTATTCGCCTTGATCATAATAGATTACAGTTTTCAAATGATTAATAGTAACTTCATTCCAAGGCGATTCTAGTTTAGGTCGCATATTTATGCCTAACTGATCAATCTATACTAAAAGATTATAATCGTTTTTTTTTTTAACAATCTTTTTTACATGATAGTATTACCTCCAAGTTTTGATGAATTATCATGTTAACATGACTATCATTAATAGAATATAAACAGGCCAACTTTTTCCCATTTTCATTTCCAATATGACTAAAAATTTTGTTTAGATAAGAACTTAAGCCTGTATTCTTCATTCTATCAAAGTAAAGTCTTTTTGTTCAAAGAAGTTAATTTTTATAATTACTGCTGATTTTTTATACGTGTCAAACCTTCAGTCCAATCAAAATCGCGGAGGCTTTTTACTTTTATTATTATTATTTTAGCGAACCTTGCTCAATCTTAAATTGTATGATAGATAAACCAAAAAGTTAAAAATAAAAATGATACAGGAGTAAATGTATTGTTTAAAAAATGTATGTGTGTACTCTTCGTTATTAATGAAAAAAATATCTGTAAAAGAACTCCTCTTATTGCTTTGTTTGTGTTGTACGGGAACAACTACATTTTACTATGCATGGTTTTAGATTCAATTTGTGAAGTAATACCTGAATATATAGAATGCCTATAACACATATAACGTATACAAATGTATATTCAGAATTAGTATTTAAAGCATACAGTTGTATTTTGTCTTTTTGTAAGAAGCAAATAATATTGTAATTATTACTGATTTTGACAAACAGTTAGGATAGGTTTCACTGATGTAGTTTATTATATACCTTAATTCTTTTTTTTTTTTTTTTTTTTTTTTTTTTTTTTTTTTTTTTTTTTTTTTTTTTTTTTAATTAAAATTGCATATAACGAGAGGCTTCAATGGCCTATGATAAGGGATGTTTTGATAATGAATAATATTTATTTATATTATGGTATCTTGTTTCTTCATCTTCAAATTTTTTGCTAGAAATTATTATTCATACGAGAATAAGTAGGTAATAAGTATAACAAAAATGCTTAATGTCACTGAAAGTAGATACGTATCAGCTATAAAAAATAAGCATAATGAAGACAATATAGATAATAAGTAAAATATCGAATAGAAATAGTATTCCGTATACTTGGTTGAATAAATATCTCATTTTATTTATACTTAATTTTGATATAATCTTTATCAAATATATAATTGTATTAGAAAATAGAGAATTAAACATAGAGATGATTATAATAGCATTTTGTTCACTATTTTCTAGAGTGAGTTTACGATGTACATTATGAAGGAATGGTACGAAAACTATTCAATAAAGCGATAGTATAACATATATCGTTTATCTCAATGATATTGTTTGCTATTATTATTCAATACAAACTATTTACTTATTTGTCATGACCAATATGCTTTAATGGAAATAATATCGAAAGAATATAAGCAAGTGATACTGTGCAATTGAGTGTCATAGTTAAATCAAATCAATTATATATATATATAGCATTTAGCTAATAATTCTATTGTGAACATTACACTATTAATAATCATCTCACCACATCTTTTTTTTATCACACTAATCTTAGAGCATTTTTACATATTCTAGTAAAATAGGATTACTGATAATTATAGACAATGATGCCTGAAGGAACCATTTGTGTCAAATAATATTGCATTCTGATAAGAGTCAATTGAGCTAAAATCAAAGTTATGTCTTGGGTATTTTTAATTTTTGACTGGATACTACCATAGCCTTTGGATCAGATACTTTTAATACAGGGGCAACATATTGGTAAAATGTTCTTAATAACAAAGAAAAAACTATAAAAAGAATAAGAGTTAGTACTCAACCAATAAAGGTATTTCCCTTAAATAATTAATGTCAAATTTTAAAACGATACTGTAGAAAAGAAATACCATTCATTTTAATATTAAATTACAAGCGTTTAATCACAAGCCCAGTTGACTTGTAAGTTTAAAGCACTATTCGGAAAACTATTATTGACGTAAAAGTCGTACTCATATGCTGAGCTTTATATTTTCAAACAAACGAACATGTATATAAATATGAGGGCAAATAGTTATAGCGAAAAATAATATATTCAGCTGAAGACAATGTATTTCGAAATGAGGCATAGTCAAAGAGTCAATAAATTAGTTTTAGTCTTCCTTTCAGTTAACAACGTAGAATTATATTACTAACACAAAATCAAAAGATTGTCATTGATTATCGGAGGCCTATACCCCAAGCGAAAAAGGATGAAGAAGAGTCAAAGTAAAGCGGGGGCCATGAAGTTTAAATTCACGGTTAAAAAGAAGTTAAAGCATTTTTATTCGAAACCTTTTACAAGTAATAATGCGCAATATAATGGTCATATGGAAAATAATTCAAGTATTCAGTTGTAGAATACACTTTTGCTTATTTTCTTGTTATTACATGAACACTTATAATCCAAATTAAGTTGATTCCTTCCCTTTCTCAAATTGAGCTTGAATATTATATGGTGCACACCTAATCAGGTTCTACTTGTTAGGATCACTCCCATGCTTTAGAAATCTTTACACTTTTTATTTTTTTATTTTTTTGACAGGTAATGGGAAAAATCATTTATCTTTATCATCCTTAAACAACTTCACATAATGCAGTGCTAATCCTGTTTTCTTTACAGACACTCCTTGTTCAACTACAAGATCAAGCAATTTTTGTATTTGAAAAGTAGAAATATAGAAACGGTATAAACGTCTGGCATATGTTTTGGGTTTTAAACAATTTAAGCTTTTGACTGTTAATCTATATCTATTTTGAGAATCT